>NC_057809.1:185686564-185767651 GCF_018294505.1 Triticum aestivum | reverse complement strand
AGCTTTTACAAATGAACTTTGTAACACAAGAATGATATTGCATACCCAGTCATTTATTGTATTTGGAATTAGTAGCAGGCTTTTAGGAGTAGAACTAATTATTCACTATGTTGTTGCAGCTACAAAGAACACTTGTATGCATCAAATTGTCAGATCAAAGAAAGAGCTTATCATTGCCATCACATCTTCTGGGTTCAACAAAGAAAGAGGAGTTGTAAGCCAGGAAAACTGCAATGCTCCAACAAATGCAATTACTCCTATAAAATTTGTGCCTGCTGGTGAAGCTGCTGGTCTAACTGGAGAAATTTGGATATTTGCCACTTTCAATAAGTGGCTTCTCAAAATTGCCACTTTCAAGATTGGCTTCGTAAGATTGCCACTTAGCTCATCGACTCCTTGATTAGCATGCCATTTTGCTTTTTTTATTGATTCCCCTTTTCTGTTTTCATTTATATGCACCGGACAAGACCGAACTGCCCCTGAGGGTATGTACAGGTACTGATTATCCGTGTTTATTATGCATCTGGTATTCTCGTTCGACAGAGGTGAACCAGTGGCACAGTTCCTGGTCGTCAATAAGAACATCTGCTGAAGCAGCCCGCCGGCACCGGCCACTCGGCTGCTTGATGCTTTCTCCGCCTGACTGCCATTGCCGCTCGGCGCTCGCCCCGTCTCCCCGCACGCCATAGCTGCTCAGCCCACCCGTCCGCTCGGCCATTCGGGTGGGATGAGGAGACGTGCAAGGAGAGATCAATTGCTGCATGATTCTTGAACAAAGCAAGGATAATACTCAACATATTCCCGTCCAAAATCCATGCACGCGCGCGTCGGTGAGATCGGCGGCACACTGGATCTAAGCGATCCGCGGCACGGGACGTTGAGAATATCCGCGGCACGCGACGTCTAGACGATCCCCGGCACTCTGCATCAAGGAGATCGGTCAGGCACTCTGCATCGAGGAGATCCGTGAAGCAACACACACGATATTCTCGGCGGCTGATACGCTCACGTCCGCTTCAAGTGTCAACTGAAATTTGGATAGTACATGTATATGCATCAGTGGTAGTTTGGTCTTTTCCAATGCTCATAAATGGAAAAGGAAAATGAAAATCAATAAAAGGAGAAAGGTGGCATGATAATCAAGGAGCCAACGAACTGAGTGGCAATTGTGCGAAGCCAATGTTAAAAGTGGCAATTTTGAGAAACCACGTATTGAAAGTGGCAAATATCCAATTTTCTCGTCTAACTGCGGATCAAGGAGCGACCAACGTTCCTGAAGATGATCCATGTGCACAAGCTGTATCTGGCTCGGAAAAGCGCAAGAAGCACAGAAAGGTTTGATGAGAAGATTCTCACCCATCATAACATGAGGTATTTTTTTCTTTCAGTTTATACTATGTGTAAAATGACATTGTGGGATATCGTCCTTAATTTTCATCCTTGCTGCATCAAACCATGTGGCATGGATATCCCTCAAGTGTTAAAAAGAGCTTTAAGAGTTACAGCAACTAATAAAGTGTCTAATTAGCCATCATCATGTTACCCTTTAGGGCGTGGATGAGGCATGTCTTATCCAGGAATGCACGAATAAACACCACTTAATATTTATGGAAGTTCTTATAGTCATGTAACTATTGCAAATCTGCAAGGTCCCATCTCCTTTAAACATATTTGGAACATTGCAATTCATCTTCAAGGCTTGCCGTCTTGATCAAGATTACTAGCTGGGAAGATACTATTGTATATGCCAGTAAGTGTGCTAATTACTTAGGGAAATATTTTGTTTACTTCATTCATTTGAAGTGCTCAATTACCTTGTCCAAGACCAGCTGAAATATTATCTAAATGTACTCGGGCCCTTTGCCACAAAATCTGGTACAATTGGATCGAGTAATTCGCTGTTCTTCTAGCAATCTTGCTATCCCATATTTTGGCAGAAGTGCTCCTCCAGAGTGTTACACTGAACTGAGCTTAATTTATCGGCAGGTTTCATCGTCTATGGTGGTGGAAGTGAAGGGACTGCTGGTTATGTGGCGCTGTGTATGACATGTTTTTGGGCCATCGCTAGGATGCTTGTTGGAATGACGTTGAGTAAGGCATCCACTATCCGTATGTTTCCGTGATTAGCTTAGCTTGGTATCAGGAACTCAGGTTTCTATCGAAGTGGCTTTGCTATGTCGGGAACTCTGGATCTCTGTGATGTAACTTGTGGTTCGTCGTACCATTTCCAACCCGTGTTCGTGTCAGATCACTTGAGGATGTGTTTGGTTCAAGCAATATTACCCATCATCGCCGTAAACAAGTCACGTCACCGGACCAGCGACGACGTCGGTCCTCTCCGTATAGTCGAATAGGCTGTCATGCCCCAAAGTAGTGGATCAAGGGATTTGGGGATGAACTCGAGCTAGGGTTCAGATCTAGATAAGGGAAACAATACGAAATGGGGAATGAGTTAGCGGCGCTCGGCGGAGGCTATTGTATAGCCCGACAATGGTAGAAGATGAACAGTAGAAAGTGATGGTGAAACGTTACAGTAACTAGGCGAGCGAATGCGAGCCGTTGGATCTTCATGGCTGCACTTGATCTGGTCTGTCCGTTAACGGAACCTCAGTCTGTCTTAACCGAATGTGAGCGTGCCTGACATCGGCGGCGGTGGCTGCGGCTTTGATTCTCTCGTTGCGTATTCCGCTGGCATCCATGGCCTAGATGAGGCGGTGGAGGCCGGAGAGGAGTGTGTAGTAGCTGACTGGGAGGCCGGTGAAGCAGCCAGCGATGTGGTCGGCAATGGTGGAGCGGCCAAAGGTGCCTCCCAGCTCTGTGAGCGCATGCGCAGCTGGAAACGACATGGGAGAAAAGGTGAGAAATTGAGGCGACCACCATTTTCCCGTCCCTTGTGTGCTCTCTTTCCTCACCGTAACTCGATTCCTTTACAGGCACGAACGAAACAAAACAGGTATTTGCCCATTACCTCCCCTCCCTGTTTCCAGCGTGATCTAACTCCCTTACCGTTTGCGTTACCATCGTCTAATCCAAACACCTCCTTGTGTTTTTCCCTTTTGCCATTTCCCAGCATTACTTGGAAAGCTGGGAGACAGGGAGAAGCATGTGATAGTTGGTATATGTTGGTACCATGGATGTGCACGGACTTCACAACATCATCATAGTTCCAGTAAATTGATCGATGGATCGAAGAAAATCAAGCAGAAAATAAAACCGCATATAATATTCTATTTTCTGTTCTGTGTCCAGGATCAGCCACAGGTTCGGCGCACACAGGCACACAGTAAATCATGAATTCACAGACCCAGCCAGTATTTTTCGAATACTCAGTTTTCTGTCCGGTGTGCCACTTTCACTGGGTGCTTCTTTGAACGCTAGCTACTACTCCCTCCATCCGGAAATACCTGTCGGAGAAATAGATGTATCTAAACGTATTTTTAGTTCTAGATACATTCATTTTTACCCATTTCTACGACAAGTAATTCCGGATGGAGGGGTATTTATTATCATTACTCGAAACTGAACCCTGAAAGTTTGTCCATAGATAATAGGTGCCTTCTCCTTTTCAAAAGGACAAGAAGAATGTCTGCGCAAATGATTATGCCTCCGCATTCCTGGGAATTGTTACTCCCAACCCTGCTGTCAGGACTTTGTATGCGCTCTGGATTTGTCTTGTGACCAGACCGATTTTCCCATCACCAATTTCACGCCCGTCAATCATCACAACCTATTGCAAATCAGAATAGTGGCCATCTAATTAGAATCATAAAATACTTTTCCTTGAACAGGACAGTTCCTGTAAAACAAACTAGGATGCCCAAACCATGAGTTGCATAACACATCACAGGGAAATTTTGATCATTTGATCTGTTCATAGAAGTCGCATTGAAATGTTGCCTAATCTGTACTCATTTCAAAATTAAACAAATCACTGGGGTATTGGTCACAACCTATACCAAATGTTGGGCGCGGCCCTTTCTCAATCTCTCAGCTTATTGTTGGTGGACACACCCACACACCCACATGACCAGGTAGAACAGATGGGAAGGCAGGGAAGAGACCTGCCTGAGCAACAAATGCATTGTCTCACATGATGCTCATCAGCAACACATGCTGTGAGGCTACATCCTTACACGCACTTCTCTTATACGCACATGCATGACACACGTACATATGTGTTACATCCTGACACAAAGGCTTGCTACTACATCTTGGCCGGAAAGTGCATTTGGTGGCCGGGGTTTAGGGAGTCCCTTTTTTTCAGCTTAAAAACATTTTCTACACCTCAAAGAAATCTGAAAAAAATTATACACAAATATATATGTGTAGTGTATACATACAAAATTTTCATGAACATATATGTTCATATGTGATGTACACAAAAAAGACAAATACATAGATTGAAATGGGCTTTTGCTTTGTTGTATTTGGGCCAGATTTTTGTGTCTTGCGTAACTTGCAAATAATCGTATTATTTTATGAAAATATACATATACTTAGAGAACATGTATACGCATTTGTAGAAAAAAAAAGATTTTTTTCTGAAACTTTTAAATATATTTTGTTAAAAAAAGAGAGCTCCCTGGAGCCCGTCCTATAAAACGCTGCACTCTATCTTGGCTTGCTACTTAGATTCTCTCCATATGGGGTGCCCCTCCTTATATAGAGGTTTATACAGCGTTGTTCAGACACCACCATGCTACAGTATCGAACTGGACACTACTAATGCCTAGCTACTCCCTGTGCATAGGGCATGTATCATCAATTTAACTCGCTATATTTGTATTATATGTAACAAAAAATATATTTAGAAACTACATTCGCATATGTATCCAGTGATATGCTTTTGATGACATATAGCACATTATTAGTTAGTCAAATTGATGACCTACAACTACGCGCATGCCCTATGCACCGAGACGGATGGAGTAGCTTCCTTGCGTATTAAACTTTGCTTTTACTACTACTTGCTGCAGCTCTTTCTTACTCACTAAACAACTACTCCCTCCGTTCCTAAATATTTGTCTTTCTAGAGATTTCAACAAGTGACTACATACGGAGCAAAATGAGTGAATCTACACTCTAAAATATGTCTATATACATCCATATGTGGTAGTCCATTTGAAACCTCTAAAAAGACAAATATTTAGGAACGGGGGGAGTAGCAGTCAATTTTCTTTTTGACTACGCTCACTGCCATACTAGAGATGTCTTGCATCTTCTTGTCCAAGCCATAACAATATTAACTCCAACATGGTGGCAGTACAGAAATGGATAGAAAAACATGACCATATAGTGCAAAAAAGTCAGCTCACCGGTGTAATTTCACCCATTGTTCCGGTTGTCCACACCTGCATGTGAAAAACCACATTACCAGGGCAATAAATAGTGTATTTTAACTTACTGTAGTAGTTGAAAGTATGCAGCCTGCCTTATTATGGTAGTTCATAAAAAAGGAGAGGTGTTAATTTTGAAGTTCTTCTAAAAGAAACAGCCAAATTTGCACGATTTATTCTACACACGCATATGTCATGTAACTGAAACTTATAACTATAACTATAGCTATAGCATCATTTAGATTTATTAACATTAAAGAGGAAAGTAAAACCTGCACAAAAAGGAAAATAAGTAATTTCAAAATCTTAAAATGCTTAGTAATTGCTAACTTAGAAGTGGTCGAACTTCAAAACTTGATAACAAATGTCTGCCGCCTCAAAGTTCTCGTTCGACATGTTTGGCTGGTGGGCGGTAGCCTCATTGTCATTGAGGTCTGACCATACTAACCTCATCTCTCGTGTGTCCACATCGTCCCAATGTTATACGAACCTAAGATGTTAGTGTGGAATGTGCGCAGGCTCAATAATCGAGCTCGGTGTATGGGTGTTCGGAGCCTCGTCAGTTCAACAGGCACTTCCATTGTCTGTTTGCAGGAGACTAAGTTGGCAGTTGTAACCCCTACTATAGTTATGGAAGACTTTGGCGCGGATTTTGATGATTATTCTGCTTGCTGGCTACTGACACTCATGGGGGATTATTACAGTTGCGTGGATAGGTCGCACAGTTAAGCTGTGCAATGTCCACCTGGGCGACAACAGCGTCTCGGTTTTGGTCTCCCCCTTCGAGGGGAGGTTCTTGGTGGCTGACTCGTGTCTACGGACCACAGGAGGACACAGAGAGGATTGTTTTCCTTGCCGAGCTGCGAGATGGGTGATTTACCCGGCCAGGTCCCTAGGTTGTTTGTGGTGATTTCAACATGATTTACCATGACGAAGACAAGAGCAATGACTACCTGCACAGTCACATGATGGGAAGGTTTAGACGCTTCCTAAATACTGCAAGCTCAAGGAGCTACACTTGGTTGAATGAGTGTGGTGCCCCCACCTTGGTGAAGCTCGACAAGGTGTTCTACACAATAGATTGGGAGGACCTCCTCCCAAACTGCTGGTTGTAGTGTCTCCCCACTGTGATATCCGACCACTGTCCTCTACTCCTCGACTTTTCGGCACCGCCTGTGGGCCACCGCCGATTCTAGTTCAAGCGGTTCTGGACTAAGATGGATGGATTAGGGGAGATGGTGGCCACAGCCTGGACTGTGGCTCTCGGGGAGCCGGACCCCTATCATCGCATTACGGCTAGACTCAAATCCACGGCTTGCCAGCTGATGAGTTGGAGCTATAAGGCTAGTCATAGTGGGAAGTAACTTAGACTAGTAATATGTTACTAGTCTGTGTTACTACCTTCATAGTGGGTAGTAACATATATGTGGTATCATGCAAGCCTTCATTTATTTAGATGTAGACTCGTTTTGCCTTGGGGTACGTTATGTTACAAGCTAAGTTACTCCCACTATGACCAGCCTAAGAAGGTGGGCTGCGTCCGGGTGCAGCTCATGATGGCTTGCGAGCTCATTTTTCGGTTTGATGTGGCGGCAGAGTCCCGTTTCTCTCCGCTACGGAGTGCCAGCTTCAAGCCTGCCTCAAGCATGCCTACTTGGGCTTGGCTTCCCTCGAGCACACCATGGCTTGCCAGTGGGCCAAGATCGCCTGGGTTAGGGAGGGTGACGCCAACACGGTGTTCTTCCACCTGCATGCCTCATATCAGAAGCGGAAGAACGTGATCCACAATCTACAGGTTGATGGTGCGGTGGTTTTTGACCATGCAGCCATGGCTCAAGCTGCGTTTGATCGCTTCCTCTCCCTTTGGGTTCCTCAGAGGAGCGTGAGTTGTCCCGGGATCTTGATTTCTTTGGTTCTCGGGTGGAGGACTTTGCTGACCTTGAGGCGCCACTTACCGAGGAAGAGACTTGGGAGGTTGTGCGCAGCTCTCTTGGGAGAAGGCACCAGGGCCCAATGGTTTCACTGCGGAGTCCCTCCAATCATGTTGGGGGACGGTGAAGGCTGACTTCATGGCGGCCTTCGCTAAATTCTTTTCGCGTCAACAAGGCGGAGCACGACTGCCTCTTCGAGGAGCTGGAGACGGAGGACAAGAACGCACCAGAACAAAACGGCAACGATGCCTGCCTCGTTCATGCCGGAGCAGCATGATGACGATGCCTCCATAGATGGCCTCCGCCCTGCCCGCTGTCCGTGCTCCGCCTCTTTGGCATCGTCGTCAACAAGGCCACACAAATTTGGATGGCCTCTTTGACATCGTCGTCAGCTCCGCCTCGTCCGCGCTGGCCGCCAACGACGACGAGACCAGACCATCCGGCACGGGGTTCCTCAACCTCACCTCTTACAGGGGGTAGATTAGAATAGTTGTTTTTTTTAGTTGTTCTAGGGATCTTTTGCTATGTAAACTGTAACCCTGAAATCAATGAAAAATCTGTATCCGCTTTATATTAGGTGACTCCTCTTGGATGGCCTCCACCAAACCCGCTGTCCGCGTTGGAGATGCCCTAACATTCTTTTTCTATCAATGCATAGAGACGCAAACCTTTGCGTTTTCTCAAAAGAAAAATGCTTAGTAGTTTAAAACATACTTCTGCTATTTATCTTGTTTAGTTTAGTAGATAAGTGCACATTTCAGTATAAAGGATATTATACAGTTGCGAAGCAAAAAACCTCAGTAGAAGGACAAGATGAAAATGTCCATGACATAAAATATCTAACCTCATCTGCAGCATGAAATTCAGATAGACTAATTCGCCGTTCATGTAATACCAGGTTTTCTTTCACAACAAGATCCTTGACCTGATATTTTCATTCAATATGCAGAATATTAATTAGTAACTTCAATAAACAGGAAGATTGAGTTTTCTGTGGAACCATGTAAGTTCAGTTGTTCACCCTAGCAATGGGCACTATCGACTAATAAATTTCCTCTTCCATGCATGTAGGCAAACTTATCATATTTTATACATGTCATGATTTAGCAAAGCATATTCATCATATCTTCTACAAAATATAGCAATAGACAACCATCTTCTAGCGATAGACAAGCAAAGAATATTTATGCATATTCATGTCAAACGGAAAAAAAAAAGAACAGAAACCACTATCAAATAAGGCAACTGGGCAGAAGCTGCAGAACATATAGAGGAAGATGCTAAGGCTACAAAAATTGTGATGACTTTCCGCTTCAGTATTTCGAATATTCTACTTTTTGTTTCAAAGATAGTTTAGAGCATGTCCATAATTCAAGAATCTCATTGTCTCCATAAAGAGGAAACTGGTCCCTCTCCAAATTGTACTGGGTTCTGTTTACCAAAGTGAGAAAAGACCGTTTATCTGATTGCCATAATTCATAAGAGTATATCAAACCCATATGTTCTCTTACCATGAGCAGATCGTATCCACTGGGCTGGGTAAATATAGGTATTTTTAATCAAGAATTCAAGATTTGCTTTTGCTTAAATGTGTTCTTTATATAGTAATTCGACATATTGCACCAGAACGCCATTTACTAGACCGATAAGAATCAAAAGGATCGAACTATGTATTTGTTGCTTGTATGTGAATCTTCCAGTGAATATCTAGTTGTATGAAGTACTGGTTCATGATATGAGTTGGGTACTGCTAAACAGTATTGGCACAGAACAAAACATGCCATTTCAAATTGGTGGGAACCACTTCTGTAGATTGGCTCCAATTATTTCCAGGTGGAAGATGAATAGGCTTACAGTTGCACGGGTAATTCCTGGAAGGCAGTAGTCCGCATGAGGTGTCAATACAATGCCCTTCTTAACCATAAACTGCAGTTAATGCACAAGCACTTTAAGAAAACCATATGGCGAATATTGAGCTATTTGAACTGATCCTAATTGCACGTACTATGTTTGTTGCATTTGTTTCTGATACAAAACCATCTTGATCTAGCATGATAGCATCCTCAGCCTGTGCAAGATTACCTTCTATCTGCATAGAAGCAATAGTGTTTGAGGCCCATTGCAATTTCCAATGCCTTCATTTTAGATAAGATTCAAGGAGCTTGCTAGATTAGAGCTTCAAATCTTAAGATAAATGACCTTTGCCAGAATGTTGTTAATAAGATTGTTGTGATGTATCTTCGAATCTACGCTCTGAAACAAGTCATGGAAACAACCAAGGTCAACATTTGTTCAATAAAGAGATAATAAAAGAAGCTTCATACAAAAATAGAACAGATGAGAAACCAAAAGCCAAATTGTAAAGAAGTAGGTACTGAGTCTTACATTTGGAGAATTACGACGTGTGGCGGCAGTTACCAACTTTATCCCATGTGAGTTATCATAAACTGGTGGTTTCCACTCTGCAAGTACTGAAAAAGACCAAATATAAGGTCTTACCATTATTAAGTCAACCTAGTCTTCCAATGACAATTGACTGGACCAAATAGTCATAACGGCCCACATCATTTCAAACAATAAAGTACAGCAAACATGCCGACAGTAAACCACAACCAGGCAGTCACCATTTACGAGTCATTATATTTTGGATGAAACTCAGTGAATCGACTCGTATGGTCTTACACGCCAACACTGATTGCTAGTCACAAGAGATGATTACAGAATAGGATAATACTCCATCCGCTTCTAAATATAAGACCTTTTGGAGATTCTAATGCAGACTACGTGCGGATGTATATAGACATATTTTAGAATGTGGATTCACTCATTTTGCTATGAATGTAGTCCATACTGGAATCTCTAAAAAGGTTTATATTCAGGAACGGAGGGAGTATAATTTAGTCAGAAACCAGAAAATAACAAACATGATGTACAGATTTAAGCACAAAAAACACAATCAAGTAAAAAAAAGTGGGATCAAAATGTGAATACCAATCAAGACACACCCATATAGATTGAAAGTTGGACTCATTCCAGATGTCACCTACAGTTAAGGCAGGCAGTGCACAAAACGGGTAAGTAGGTCATGGGAAGAAGATTGCAAACTCACACTGTAGAAAAGTGGAAGTGACAATACTGATGAGTAATGAATCTATATCTATAGTAATACCTTCTTCCCACGGGTGAGAGTGAGCCTTATATGTGCATTATTGAACATCCCATTTGCGTTAAGAGTCTTAAATATTGCATCCTTAATCTGCATTAAAACACGTGCATACCAAACACTCAGTTCAGTAGTTCAAACTTCAAAGTGAGCCTTCAGCAATCCTCTTAAATGAAAATTGGGAAACACATTAGTATTTTAAACCTAAACAAAAAGATGCCTACCAAACAAGCAGCTACATGGTTCTTTCTTGCAATACTATAAATAACAAGTGGGAAGCATGTAAGTAGAAGTAGTTACCCAATCACGACTGGGCACATTGCTGAAGGCCATAGCTTTTGTAGAATCAAACAATCTAGAAGAGAATAATAAAGAGGGTTACTGCATAGTAGATCATAAGCAGAAAAGATATGGCAAGCCAAATAAAATATAGAAGTACTGTACCTATCCAAGTGTTCTTCAAGTTTGAATACTTTCCCATCATATATACGCAATCCTTCCCACACAGCATCCCCTCCTTGTACAACTGAATCAAACACTGAAACCTTTACATCACAGATGATTAGAAAAAAGAATTGGGAGAACTGATCAAGTGTGACCAGTTTAATGTTGCAATGCTGATTAAATAGCAAAAGTTACGAGTGCATACCCTTGCACTATCACGTGGCAAAAGTTCATCTCCAACCCAAACAAGAATTTTTTTATTTTCTGGTACAGGAAGAGGAGGATCAGGCGGTGGTGGCAGCAGGGATCCTGTTGTTCTCCGTACCTGGCGCTTCAGCATATTGTAGAAGGGCAAGCTTTGCTCAAGTAGGTCATACAATGCAAATGGAAAAGTCTGCAATCAAATAAGGTCAATGTTAACAATAAGACATGTTTTAATTGCCAAGCACATCGAAGCAAGATGAAGTCAATTGTATCTTGATAACTAGAGCAAGTCCAACAGCTCTTCTAAAATACACCCCTATATCTCCATATAGGCGCTCCTCTAAAAAGATTCCTCCAGTAAATTTTGCCCAAGTTTCAGGAGAACCAACTAATATCATCCCCTATGTTACTCTCTAATTAGATAAATATACGTCCTTCGTTCCGTATTAATTGACGTTTTGGAAAACATCGAACAGATTTAGGAAAGTGGTAAAATCCCTTTGCTGTCCCTTACTAATCCTAAAAACGAATCCAGCACCCCAAAATTGGAAACAGAGGAGGGGAAATGTGTGAGAAGTGGGGTGACCAGAGAGAGTGAGGGGCAAATTTGGAAACTTGCGGAAAATGCTAAGTGTAGTGCGCTAGGACGTCAATTAATTAAAAAAAAAGAGTTTGAGGCCAGGACGTCAAATAATATGGAATGGAGGGAGTATTATATATGTTGGTCCCATCTATCATAAAGATGAGAAAAAATATAGGGGACACCGAGAAAGCCAGCAAACGCGATCCTGAGCAAGATATAGGGGCGCCCCTGAAATGAGGAAGGTGATAGGAGAACTGCTGAAGTACCGTTTTTCTCACCTTCTTCCCTTTGTTGGGTCTAGGAGACAACTTCTTTTAAAAGGAATGGGATTCATTAAAAGGGTTAAATGCAATACCTAACCTTCTCATAAATACACCGGCTACTCTGTACACCTGAAGGAACTACAATAAGGCTTTATGGCCAGAGGTAATAATTATTAGGCTTAGTTTTTGGTTGCTGAACTGTTCTGTGTTGTGCTTATTTATAATCTGCTGTGGAAAACTTGACATGGAAATAGGCGAAAGCAGGTCAAACAAACTCTCAAATAGGAAAAGCGGGTGGGATAAACGTGATTATGAGAATCCATCGCAATGTCAAACGCAGCCTTTGTGTCCATGTTTTTTAGTATGTCCTTTCTGATACAAGTATGACTGACTAAATATGCAAAGTTAGCTAGCATAGAAGTACTAATAAATTACTGGAAATCAAGAGAGAGACGTTTGATGCATGCTTACCATAGGGTAACGACGGGATTTCGAGAAGCCCGTAGATGTATGTACACTTTCATACCACCAGGGGGCCCAAATACCATCAAAGTCCCTTGGGCCAGCTTTCCATCTACAAGTTAGAAGCAATCCAAATGGTTTAAGAAAGCACACCACCTTCTTACTATGTGTGCTCTAAGCGAAAAACTAGGACAATGAAACCTATTTAATTCTTATGCACAACCCGCATACTTGAGCATTTGTGGCTGGAAAGGAATACCCAGGTCCTCACAGAGTCCACTCAAGACGGCCTGCATTGGACGGGTAAACAAACTGCATTGAATTGGATTGCATTTTGCAAATGTAGTTATTATACAGTGAAGCAATGTTATTACCATTAAAATGCCTTCATGCATTAAAATGTTTAAATGTAATAAACATGGAAACTACTGCATACATCATGATTGCAAACCATAAAAACTGAAGTGAATTCAAATTTACCAGTTCGGTGTTTAGTAATCCTAATAGTTTGAAGCTGCACTATCAGGCCCTTCAAGGCACTGCTACACGATAATAATAGATGATTTATGAACAAACTCAAAATTTTCCATTTGGTAAATATCCTAATAGCTTGAGGATTTCGAGAAAACGCAAATGGCCTTTGCGTTTCATTGCATTGGAAAGAGAGGGTATTTACATCCTCGTAGGAGGCGGTTAGTACACACAGACAACAGAGGCTCAGTGCACGTCCCAGGATGATGGCAAAACGACCCTGAGCCCTTGAGCTCCAGCCTTTGCCCAACATCTGGTCTTTGATCCTGTCTACAAGCTCGTTCAGCGATGGGTTCACATGGTCGAAAACACACGCATTTCTATGCTTCCAGATCATCCACGGTACCAAAAGTGCCACAGATTTGAGCGCCTTGCGGAGCGCTGGTGGTGTGTATTCCTTTGCGCGCAGCCACCAATCCATGAGCGAGCCGTCGTGCTCGGGCGCCGGCGCCGGCAAGCGCAGCCAAGATAAGACCTCCTGCCATGTCTGCTTAGTGAATGGGCATGTGAGCATCAGATGCCCGATCGTCTCCGGTTCCTGATCGCACAGAAGGCACCGCGGGTGATGTTGCAGGCCACGGCGTGCGAGTCTCTCCGCGGTCCAACAGCGATCTTGACATGCCAGCCAGTGGAAGAATTTCACCTTGGACGGTGCCCAGCTCCTCCAAATGAGCTTCCAGGAGTGGCAGCCCGTCGCGCCCTGGAAAGTTGCCCGGTAGAAAGACTGGGCGGTGTAGACGCCGCTGGCTGTCCAGCTCCAGAGCAGCCTGTCCGGCTCATTGGACAGCTCGACATGTTGCACTAAGTGCCAGAGCTGAAGGTACTGTCCAATCTCCGGGAGGCCTAGCAGGCCATGGATGTCACGTGCCCAACTATTGCCGGCCAGGGCCTCCGCCACCGTTCTAGATTTTTGACGTTGCTTGGGGATGCACTTGAGGAGCCTAGGCGCAAGCTCGCGGACGGATTGGCCACCAAGCCAGCGATCCTCCCAGAACAGGGCTGTCCTGCCGTCTCCAATGGCCATAGTCGTGGAGGCGTAAAAGAGCGCACGCTCCTCCGTCGTAAATTGCGTGTCCAGCCCCTGCCAGGCTCGAGTAGTGTCCGTGCGCGTGAGCCATAGCCAGCGCAGCCGAAGTGATAGCCCCGTGCGCTCGAGGTCCCGGATGCCAAGGCCGCCATATTCAAGCGGACGGCAAACCTTACGCCAGTTGACGTGGCAATGTCCACCGTGGGCATCCGCGCGGCCGGCCCAAAGAAACCCGCGCTGAATCTTCTCTAATTGCTTCAGGGTTTTCCTTGGGGGCGCAAGCGCTAGCAGTTGATGGATCGGTATTGCATTAAGCACCGATTTGACGAGAGCTAGCCGTCCCGCTTTGTTCATCAGCCAAGCTTTCCAGGAAGGCAGCCGGCCCGCCACCGCGTCGACGAGGGGTTGCAGCTGTGCTGCGGATGGGCGGTGAGTGGAGAGCGGGATGCCCAGGTAAGTAACCGGCAAGGCCATGACGGGGCACCCGAGTGGCTCCAGCAGCCCCACTTCGTAGTCGCCGGCGTGAAGGATCGTGGCCGAGCTCTTGGCGTAGTTCACACGGAGCCCAGAAGCCGTACCGAACACGTCCAGGATGCCTTTGACAGCGGCGATCTCCTCAGTAGTGGCATGGCAGAACATCATCACATCATCGGCGTAAAGAGAGATCGCCGGGATGGCTCGTCGGGGATGCAGCTGCTGAAGGATGCCGGTCTGTAGGGCGTGTCGCATCAGCCTCCCAAGGGTGTCCACCGCCAGCACGAAGAGTTGTGGGGAGGTGGAGTCACCTTGTCGTAGGCCGCGCCGGTGCCAGATTGGCGGGCCGGGAACTCCATTGATCATGACCCGCGTGCTTGCCGAGGAGAGCAGAATGGCCATCCACTCCCGGAATCGGTCCCCAAATCCATACTTGCGCAGCACCTCAAAGAGGAAGGGCCACGAGATGGAGTCGAAGGCACGTGTGAGGTCGAGCTTGAGCATGATCCTGGGTGCGCCAAGTTGGTGCAGCATCTTGAGGGACTGCCGGACTAGGACGAAGTTGTCATGGAGGCTGCGCCCGGCAATGAATGCATTTTGGTTGCTGCTTACAAGGGTATCCAGCTTGGGGGCGAGGCGCAACGACGGGACCTTCGAGACGATCTTGGCCACAATGTGGATCAGGCATATCGGCCGGTAGTCACCAAGCGTGTGGGCGTCCGCGCGCTTAGGCAGCAGGGTCAGCAGCGCTTGGTTAAGCTTGCTGAACCCGCGGCCGCGCAGCGTGTAAAGCAGCTCGAAAACGTCCCATATGTCATGGCGAATGATGCTCCAGCAGGCACGCAGAAACTCCGCGGTGAATCCATCCGGTCCAGGCGCTTTACGCGCCGGCATGCGTTTGACCGCCTCCCAAATCTCCTCCTGGCTGAAGGGCACGTCTAGGCATGCAAGGTCGCTGGGCTCAATGAGCTGGGAGAGATCCAGCGTGTGCGCCCGGTCCACAGCGGTGCCCAGCAGGCCATCAAAATGCGAGAACGCTGCGTTGGCCATTTCCTCATGAGCCGTGAGCACATGCCCGTGGACGGCAAGGCTGTATATGCGGTTCTTCTGTCGCCGATAGGAGCATTGCCGGTGGAAGAAGCTCATGTTGGCGTCGCCGTCCTTGAGAGACGCGATACGGGCGCGCTGCCTGGCGATTGTGCGCTCCAAGGATGCCATGCCGAGGTAGGCGACCTTGAGCTGCTTGCGGAGCCATTCCTCCGGAGGGGAGAGCGCCCGGTCCTCCCGTGCTTTGTCGAAGCGCAAGATCAGCTCGCGGGATATGGCCAGCTTTTCCCGTATGTTGCCCGTGGACTTGGCGCTCCAACTCGATAAGCGTCGAGCAGTGGCCTGGAGACGCTTGACCAGCCGCCGGAAAGGGTCGTCGTCATGCGCGGAGCTCCAAGCCGCGGCAACGGTGTCGTGGAAGCCGTCAAGCCTAAGCCAATAGTCCTCAAAGTGGAAGCGTTTGTGCGCCACCGGCATGGGGGAGCAATCCAGCAGCAGCGGACAGTGGTCCGACACGACCGAAGCAAGGCACCGGAGATGGCATTCGCCGTGCGCATCCTCCCAGTCCGATGTGCAAAGGACGCGGTCAAGGTGCACTAGCGTGGGCGGCGATTGCTCATTCGACCACGTGAAGCGACGCCCGTTGAGATAGATCTCCTTCAAGGCGAGGTCGTTGATGGCGCGGCGAAACCTTCCCATCATGCGCTGGTGCAGGCCACCCATGTTTTTGTCCTCCGTGCGGTATATGAGGTTGAAGTCACCACATAGCATCCATGGGCCGGGGCATGCCGCCCGAATGTCGCGCAGCTCCTGGAGGAACAGAATTTTATCCGCGTCATCTTGGGGTCCGTAGACCGTCGTGAGCCACCACGGCGTCCCAGAGGCCACGGATACCTTGGCCGTGAGCGCATTCTGGGTGAGCAACGGATCGGAGATCGTGATAGCCCTGCTCTTCCAGGCTAGAAGGATACCGCCCCGCGTGCCATCAGCCGGCAGGTACGTGTAGTCGTCAAACTCGGAGCCGAGAATGTCAAGCACAATGGGCGAGTAGATCAAAGCCATCTTAGTTTCCTGAATGCATACAATGGATGCTCCGGTAGTGCCCAACAGAGAGCGGATGGCACAACGTCGTGCACGCGAGTTGAGGCTGCGTACATTCCAAACCGCGATTTTTAGTTCGTGATCCATGAACAGGAGGTCGACGATGGATGGCCTGCGGGCCTAGCTGTCGCCGGCAGCGGCCGCGGCCGTGCGCGTGGGGGAGGCGAAGCACGCTGGGATCTCCCGATCGACCAGGGCAGCGATTGACTTCAGCACGGACAGGGGGATTGGTGCCGCGAACATGTCGTCGTAGGCCTTCATCTCGATGGCTGTGATCTTTTGGTTGGTGCCTACAATCCCCAGGTTGCGGAGGATCTGCACGCGCGCCCTCCGTTCAGCCGTCGGCGGCGCCGCCAGGGGTGTGGCCGCAATCGCGGAGCGTCCTCGCCGTGGGGCAAAGCAGAGGGGACGACGTGGCCGCTTCCCGGGAGTCGGCAGCGACGCGCTGATGTGCTTCGTGGCCGCGGCCAGAAACTCGCCAAGCGTCCAAACCTGCTGCGTGGTTGTGCGGCTGCGAGATCGCCGCATCGTGATCGGCGGCGAGGCGAACCGTCCAGATGCCGGAGAGCGTGGTTCAGGTACAGGCGATCGCTGATCAGTGTTGGGCGCCGGCGTGGAGGATCCCCAGGGTCGCTGCAGGATCGAAACTGTCCTCTGGGCCTCGGCCTCCTGTGCCCCAACGGCCACTGGCCCGGCAACAGCCTCCATGGAAGACATGGCTTGGGGGTCAGGTACAGCATGTAGCGGCCCGGCCCCGTTTGGCCCAATTGGCCTGGTTCGGCCGGCGGTGTCTGTTCTTGCGGCGTGACTGCTGGAACCCGTCCGCGTCGAGAGCGGCACCGCCGGAAACGCGGTGGATCTCCGAGCGGGGGCCGAGGCGCTGCCTGGCGGGCACGCGGGCGGCCGGCGAGGTGCGGCTAGGGCCCCTGGTCGCCGGCGGCGCAGCGGGTGCCGGCGGGATGAGCACGACGTCCCGGAAGGAACGCGCCGAGGACTCGCTCTCCGAGCTGAGCCAGCGGTCAACTGAGGACACGCGCTCGCCGGAGAGGGTCGCCCGGCGGTCGGCGGAGGCGTCGCTTGGGGCCTCCATGGCAGGGAGGAGGGGAGAGGGGAGCTAGGGGTGGGCAGCTTGAGGATTTCAATGCCAGATTCTTCCAAGCAACCTACCAAACAGTAACCGCAGATCATATGCATACATTTATATTATTATTTGGTGCGATGGATAATCACCACAAAGATAAAACCATTCAGACAACCAATAACAGATTTACCTCAGGATCTCTTCGGAGATCATCTGCATCTATCACAGGTGGAGGGCTCCCAAGCTCACACAACTCACTGTATATTGCAACAAGTTCTGCTACACCGAGCTCCAGGAAGGATGGTGGAACAACTTTATCAAATGATGGCTGAGGTATATGGATTGCTATTATCAGGAGGTTATATGTTTCGAATATGCAAAGCATAGGGAAAGAGTAGCTCGTGCTGAATTAGCAAGAAATTAGGAACATGCATGAGTGTTACACAGAGAAATGGGGGGCACATACCAGGATATTCATAGGGTTACGTATTAATATGAAATGTTTTCCCTTCTTCATCAGGTCACCTGTGAGATTAGGGAGGCGCTGCTTCGCAATGTGCTACACATGAAAAATAATCAAGAGAGCAATGAATAATGGCGTAATAATTAATCTATAGAGGTATGCGCTGACACTTTAAGAATTGAAGTTGCACCTTGCAGTAACGATATGCTTTCTCTCCTGGTCCAAAAATCACTTCTTTGACAACTTTGTTGCCATCTGGATCCTGCACTGGAAATGCTCAAATGTCTGAACTATACACAAGGCAGCATTCACATAGTATTATCAGAATTGACGGTATGCAAGAGATGTAAACAGGAATATGGTGCACCACAGCATTTTCCACATTAAATGGAAATGGATTAATAAGACAATGAGAATTTTCCTCTTAAATGGTCCTAAAGCCAGACAATAACTCGACACCAAATTAATATATGTTCAATTAGTAGCATCTACATAAAGAGCTCCTGCCGTCTTTCAGGGAAAAAGAAGGATGAAAATCCATATAAAGATAGTGCAGTCTATATAAAGTAATCCCTCCGTTCCGAATTACTTGTCGCAGGTATGGATGTATCTAGATGTATTTTAGTTCTAGATACATCCATTTCTGCGACGAGTAATTTGGAACGGAGGGAGTACGTATAACCAAAAACCAGTTTCCCATTTCTCAACCAGCTCATTGGCTCAAACCAAACCCTGATTCCGGATCAATCGAGGTCACTGTGGCATTGGGTGAATAACAGCAGCAAATCATTTATGGCTATAACAACAGACAACTCAAGCATGGTTCAAGTCTTACCATTTTAGAGAGAAGCTCCTGGCGGTAGGGCCTGTCAACACCAGTGACACGCAGGAAATTAGCGTAGAGAGGCTCGTCAAGCACATCCATGTCATCCCTCTGGAGCAAGGCAAAAGGAAAGATAGAGAGTTAAAAAAAATTCGACATGTCGTGTACCAACAGGGAGAGCGGGCGTGACGATTTTTAGCTGTAAGCGGCTTAATCTACTTGTTGCATTAATAAGCCACAAGTTGCAGTGTTATTCAGGGCGAAACGGGTTGCATTAATAAACACACGAGCATTGGGTTTGGACGCCCCTAATCTCCTCTCCCGTACGTGTTCTCCCTCGGAATTCGCAGGCGGAGCTAATAAGGAAGTGGCGAGAGGTCGATTCGCGCGTGCGGAGGAGGATTGGGGCGGAGGCGAGGCTCTCTCACCTCGGAGAAGGAATACATGAGGCTGGTGCTGAGGGAGCGCGGCGCCGACCACGCGTGGATCACCGCCGGCTCCACCCCCTCCGGCGGCGACGCCATCCGCTCGGAGTCGGAGCTGGCACTCTGCGTCTCGGACGGGACTCGGAGGGAGTCTTCTTTCCCTGGGTTCGCTGGGATTCTTCTGATCCGATGAGGAGATTAGACGAGGGCTACCCAACAGTGGGCAGTGGCGATATGGTGTGAGTGACCTGCTGGTGCATCAGAGAGAGAGAGAGAGAGTAAAGAATGGGCCGATGGCGTGTCACTTGTCAACTTGCGCATACGGACAAGTTCATTCTGCGTCATCGCAGCTTTGCCTACACGTTGACACTACAAGGGTGTTGTGCTTAGAGCACGTACAATGATGACGTATAGATACATATGCCTCATGATAAAAAGTAATTTGAGATATCTACATTAACTTTTTCTCTCCAATGCAAGTAATCACTAAGGGCATGGCCAATGCTCCAATATGGACAGATGCTCTAGCACGCCATGTAGGTTCGGATAGCCGAGCTTAGCAAAAGGTGTAGCTTGCAGAGATAAGTGGGATCCTGCAGAAGAGGCCGGCTCTCCCCTGACAAAAGTGCAGACGCTGCCAATGAGGGAGGGTTGGACATCACCGTACTAACTTTAACAGGACAAGCCTACTCTATGGTGAATAGGAAAAGGCTGCCAACCCTGAGAACAATACCACTGCTTTCATTGGACGAAGGTAGAATTAGACAGTGGCTTTAGTTACTTTTATCTACGTGAAACGTTGGGGCAGCGGTGTGGTGCTGCCCTCATTGTACATGCTCTAATGGGTCTCATTAAGAAATAGAAAATAAAGACTCTAGTACTCATACATCTCTACTTTTCACTCCAACCTTTTCAGCTTCTGTCATCGGACCACATTTTTTCTTTTCAAGCACCCACCTCTTGGAGAGGATCCCGCTTCCCTATCCGAACCTACTTTACGTCATATCCAATCCTACATGGCATGTGAGGCATCACCTTGAGGCTATGCATTGTACATGCACTTAGAGCATCTCCAGCCGCGCCCCTAACAGGCCCTTCCCATGCGTTTTTTCCGTGTCGACGCACAAAAATCGGCCCAGTCGCGTCCCCAGGAGCCTGTTTTTCGCCGGTTTGGGCCGAAACTGGCGCCGGCGGACCCAGGCCGAACCCGGCGCGCTCGGGAGCGCCGGGGCGAGCGGTTTTGGCGCGAAAGAGCCGTGGGCCAGTAGCATCAGCGACACCGCGCCTCGTCTTCCCCCAAAACGCCTCGGTTTCCCCCAGGGAATCAATGGCAAGGCTGCCGCCGGTCAGCCTTGCCATTGATTCCTCACGGGTGGCGCGGCGACGCCTTCCCTCTTGCCATGTGTACACACGACGGGGAGCTATAAAACCAGCGGCTTCCCCTCGCCGCTGGCCGCACCAGCCCGAGCCCAAAACCAGCTGTCGATCTTTGCCTCTCTCCCGTCCGCCGCCGAGCTCTGCCTATCTCCCCTTCCTCCCCTTCCCTTCCCTCAGCGATGGCCGAGCGCTTCCCCGGCGACGCGGCAGCGGCCAACGGCTTCGGCCGTCGCTCGCTCTAGGAGTGGGAGGCGTACCTCCTGTTCAAGGCCAACATCCCGGCGCCGCCGGACATGCGCGTCGGGCCGACGGGGTGGAGGCTCAGCAACGGGGGTGTCCCTATCCCCCCGGTGCCCGACGTCGATGCGCGCCCCGGCATCTTCGCCGCCAAGGTTGACCGCGTGCGGGCGTCTCTGGCGGAGGAGCAACGCGCCCTCCCTAGTACGCCGCCGACAACCACGCGTCATGGGCGGCGTACTTCCAGCGCCGGCAGGCGCAGCAGCTGGCGTCCACGAAAGGGGCGCCGGTGGTGGGCGGCGTGAAGAATAGCGACGGGCATCGCATCTAGTGGGGCATCCTCGGCCGCACACTCCACAAGGCGCTGGCATACTGAAGGAAATATGCCCTAGAGGCAATAATAAGTTATTATTTATTTCCTTATTTCATGATAAATGTTTATTATTCATGCTAGAATTGTATTAACCGGAAACATAATACATGTGTGAATACATAGACAAACATAGTGTCACTAGTATGCCTCTACTTGACTAGCTCATTGATCAAAGATGGTTAAGTTTCCTAACCATACACATGAGTTGTTATTTGATCAACGGGATCACATCATTAGGAGAATGATGTGATTGACTTGACCCATTTTTTTAGCTTAGCACTTGATCGTTTAAGTTTACTGCTATTGCTTTCTTCATGACTTATACATGTTCCTATGACTATGAGATTATGCAACTCCCGAATACCGGAGGAACACTTTGTGTGCTACCAAACGTCACAACATAACTGGGTGATTATAAAGGTGCTTTAAGGTGTCTCCAATGGTGTTCGTGGATTTGGCATAGATCAAGAATAGGATTTGTCACTCCGATTGTCGGAAAGGTATCTCTGGACCCTCTCGATAATGCACATCACTATAAGCCTTGCAAGCAATGTGACTAATGAGTTAGTTGCGGGATGTTGGATTAGGGAACGAGTAAAGAGACTTGCCTATAACGAGATTGAACTAGGTATTGAGATACCGACGATCAAACCTCGCGCAAGTAACATACCGATGACAAAGGGAACAACGTATGTTGTTATGCGGTTTGACCGATAAAGATCTTCGTAAAATATGTAGGAACCAACATGAGCATCCAGGTTCCGCTATTGGTTATTGACCGGAGACATGTCTCGGTCATGTCTACATAGTTCTCGAACCCGTAGGGTCCGCACGCTTAAAGTTTTGTGACGATCGATATTATGAGTTTTTGTGTTTTGATGTACCGAAGGTAATTCGGAGTCCCGGATATGATCACGGACATGACGAGGAGTCTCGAAATGGTCGAGACATAAAGATCGATATATTGGATGACTATGTTCGGGCACCGGAAGGGTTCCGGGAGGTTTCAGACATATACCAGAGTACCGGGGGTTACTGGAACCCCCCGGGAAGCTATTGGGCCTTATGGGCCTTCGTGGAGAAGAGAGAGGGCAGCCAGGAGGTGGCGCATGGCCCCCCTTGCCCCAATCCGAATTGGACAAGGAGAAGGTGCGGCGGCCCCCCTCTCCTTCCTTCTCTCCACCTCCTCCTTTCCCCTTCTCCTTCTTGGAATAGGAAAGGGAGGGGGCAAACCTACTTGGAGTAGGATTGCCCCCCCTTGGGCGCGCCTCTTCCCTGGCCGGCCCTCTCGTCCTCCCCCCTTTATATGCGGGGGTAGGGGCACCCCAAAGACACAACAATTGATCTGTTGATCTCTTAGTCGTGTGCGGTGCCCCCCTCCACCATAATCCACCTCAGTTATATCGTAGTGGTGCTTAGGCGAAGTCTTGCGTCGGTAGCTTCATCAACATCGTCACCACGCCGTCGTGCTGATGAAACTCTTCCCCGAGCTCTACTGGATCGTGAGTTCGCGGGACATCACCGAGCTGAACGTGTGCTGAACACAGAGGTGTCGTACGTTCGGTGTTGAGGATCGGTCGATCGTGAAGACGTATGACTACATCAACCGCGTTGTTATAATGCTTCCGCTTAACGGTCTACGAGGGTACATGGACGACACTCTCCCCTCTCGTTGCTATGCATCACCATGATCTTGTGTGTGCGTAAGAAAATTTTGAAATACTACGTTCCCCAACAATGGCATCCGAGCCAGGTTTATGCGTAGATGTTATATGCACGAGTAGAACACAAGTGAGTTGTGGGCGATACAAGTCATACTGCTTACCAGCATGTCATACTTTGGTTTGGCGGCATTGTTGGATGAAGCGGCCCAGACCGACATTACGCGTGCGCTTACGTGAGACTAGTTCTACCGACGTGCTTTGCACACAGGTGGCTGGCGGGTATCAGTTTCTCCAACTTTAGTTGAACCAAGTGTGGCTACGCCCGGTCCTTGAGAAGGTTAAAACAACACTAACTTGACAAACTATCGTTGTGGTTTTGATGCATAGGTAAGAACGGTTCTTGCTCAGCCCGTAGCAGCCACGTAAAACTTGCAACAACAAAGTAGAGGACGTCTAACTTGTTTTTGCAGGGCATGTTATGATGTGATATGGTCAAGACATGATGCTATATTTATTGTATGAGAATATCATGTTTTGTAACAGAGTTATCGGCAATTGGCAGGACCCATATGGTTGTCGCTTTATTGTATGCAATGCAATCGTCCTGTAATTGCTTTACTTTATCACTAAGCGGTAGCGATAGTCGTAGAAGCAATAGTTGGCGAGACGACAACGATGCTACGATGGAGATCAAGGTGTCGCGCCGGTGATGATGGTGATCATGACGATGCTTTGGAGATGGAGATCAAAGGCACAAGATGATGACGGCCATATCATATCACTTATATTGATTGTATGTGATGTTTATCCACTATGCATCTTATTCTGCTTTGTTTGACGGTAGCATTATAAGATGATCTCTCACTAAATTTCAAGGTAAAAGTGTTCTCCCTGAGTATGCACCAATGCCAAAGTTCGTCGTGCCAAGACACCATGTGATGATCGGGTGTGATAAGTGAGGGAGTCCTAGATTAGGGGGTCCTCGGACATCCGGACTATATCCTTCTGCCGGGCTGTTGGACTATGAAGATACAAGATTGAAGACTTCGTCCCGTGTCCGGGTGGGACTCTCCTTTGCGTGGAAGGCAAGCTTGGCAGTTCAAATATGTAGATCTCCTCCCTTGTAACCGACTCTGTGTAACCCTAGCCCCCTCCGGTGTCTATATAAACCGGAGGGTTTAGTCCGTAGGATAAGAATAATCATAATCATAGGCTAACCTCTAGGGTTTAGCCTCTATGATCTCGTGGTAGATCAACTCTTGTAATACTCATATCATCAAGATCAATCAAGCAAGACGTAGGGTATTACCTCCATCGAGAGGGCCCGAACCTGGGTAAACATTGTGTCCCCCGCCTCCTGTTACCATCCGCCTTAGACGCACAGTTCGGGACCCCCTACCCGAGATCCGCCGGTTTTGACACCAACATTGGTGCTTTCATTGAGAGTTCCACTGTGTCGTCACCGTAAGGCTTGATGGCTCCTTCGATCATCGGCAACGATGCGATCCAGGGTGAGGTTTTTCTCCCCGGACAGATCTTCGTATTCGGCGGCTTCGTACTACGGGCCAACTCGCTTGGCCATCTGGAGCAAATCGATAGCTACGCCCCTGGCCATCAGGTCAGGTTTGGAAGCTTGAACTATACTGCCGACACCCGCGGAGACTTGATCTTCGACGAATTCGAGCCCATGTCAGGTGCGCTGCACAGTCGCGACGAGTATGACTTAGCTCTGCCGCCGGACGGTGTTCGGGAGATCACACCTGTGGCTACTCTGGCCCTCAAACCGGAGTAGATTGTGCCGTCCGAGGACGGGTGGATGGACCCCACCATGGAGGCCGCACACCCAGCAGCGATAGAGACGAATACTAACTTCACCTCCTGTGAGACCTGTGTTGCCGGACCCTTGGATTCGTCCCCGGCCACAGGCTCCGATCCGCCTGCATCCGTGCATATCGAATCTGATTGGGCACCGATGATGGAGTTTACCTCCGCGGATATCTTTCAGTACTCGCCCTTGGGCGACGTACTAAATTCATTGAGGTCTCTCTCCTTGTCAGGAGACCCTTGGTCGAACTATGTCCGGCTTGGGTGGGAAGCGGACGACGAAGAAATTCATTCCCCACCCGCCACCCACTTAATAGCCACTGTCGACGACTTAACCGACATGCTTGATTTTGGCTCCAAAGACATCGACGTTATGGACGACGATGCAGGAGAAGAATAGGAACCACCGCCCACAAGGCGCTGGACAGCCACCTCATCATATGATATATACATGGTGGACACCCCCAAAGAAAGCGATGGCAATAAGGCAATGGAGGATAATCCCCTCGAGAAGCAATTTAAGCACCGGCGTCATCGACGCCGCTCTAAGCCCCGCCATAGCAAAAGCAGCGATACCGGCACAAGAGACAATAACGCTGCGGACAGTGCCAAAGACGAAGACAATCCCCTCCAGCCAGACTTCGAGCGGGAGGATGGGCAAGCTAGCCCCAAGGAACATGCGCAGACGGAGAATCGGAGGATGACAATTACATGCCCCTCTCCGATGACGAGGCAAGCCTCGGCGACGAAGAATTTACCGTGCCTGAGGATCCCGTCGAACAGGAGCGCTTCAAGCGCCGGCTTATAGCCACAACAGAAAGCCTGAAGAAAAAGCAATAGCAGCGTCAAGCTGATCAAGATTTTCTAGAGGATAGATGGACCGAGGTACTGGCAGCCGAGGAATACGGACTCGAGTGCCCAACCAAAAGTTACCCAAAGTGCAGGTTGCTACCCCAACTTGAGGAGGAAGCATGAAAGCCTACACCACCAGCGTATGATGCGGCTGACCGGCCACCTCGTGGCCGAGACAAAGCGACATATCAGCCCGAAGTCCAGACCACACCCCGTCGCCAGTCAAACAAAAATATCAAGGCCCGGGGTAACACGCAGGACCTGCGAGAAGTATTGGAAAACAAATCGGGACATAAAAGATCGATCTACGGATCACGGGGCCGCGCCCCAGCGAGCGACGACAACCGTCACACCGGATGTACTAAAAGCAAATCCGGCCGGGCCAAACACAACAGACAAGACTCGTATGAACTGCGTCATGATATAGCCCGGCACAGAGGCGCCACAAACCTGTAAACATTGAATCATATGACGGCACCACAGGCCCCGCGGTATGGATAGAGGATTTCTTCCTCCACATTCACATGGCCCGCGGGGATGATCTACACGCCATCAAGTATCTCCTGCTAAAGCTCAAAGGGTCGGCTCGGCATTGACTGAATAGCTTGCCGGCAAACTCCATTGGAAGCTGGGAGAACCTGGCAGACGCATTCCTGGACAACTTCCAGGGCACTTATGTGCGGCCACCGGATGCTGACGATTTAAGTCACATAACACAGCAACCTGGAGAGTCAGCCAGGAAATTCTGGACTCGGTTCCTAATTAAAAATAACCAAATTATCGACTGTCCGGATGCCGAAGCCCTAGCGGCCTTTAAACATAACATCCGTTACGAGTGGCTCGCCCGACATCTCGGCCAAGAGAAGCCAAAATCCATGGCAGCCCTCACGACACTCATGACTGATACGTCTCCGTCGTATCTATAATTTTTGATTGTTCCATGCCAATATTCTACAACTTTCATATACTTTTGGCAACTTTTTATACTATTTTTGGGACTAACATATTGATCCAGTGCCCAGTACCAGTTCCTATTTGTTGCATGTTTTTTGTTTCACAAAATATCCATATCAAACGGAGTCCAAACGGGATAAAAACGGATGGAGATTTTTTTTGGAATATATATGATTTTTGGGAATAAAAATCCACGCGAGACGGTGCCCGAGGTGGCCACGGGGCAGGGGGGCGCCCCTGACCCTCGTGGGCCACCCGTAAGGCGGCTGGTGCCCTTCTTTCGCCGCAAGAAAGCTAATTTCCGGATAGAGATCGTGTCAAAATTTCAGCCCAATCGGATTTACGGATCTCCGGGAATATAAGAAATGGTGAAAGGGAAGAATCTGAGAACGCAAAAACAGAGAGAGACAGAGAGACAGATCCAATCTCGGAGGGGCTCTCGCCCCTCCCGTGCCATGGAGGCCATGGACCAGAGGGGAAACCCTTCTCCCATCTAGGGAGGAGGTCAAGGAAGAAGAAGAAGGAGGGGGTCTCTCTCCCCCTCGCTTCCGGCGGCGCCGGAACGCCGCCGGGGGCCATCATCATCACCGCGATCTACACCAACACCTCCGCCATCTTCACCAACATCTCCATCACCTTCCCCCCTCTATCTACAGCGGTCCACTCTCCCTCAACCCTCTGTACCCTCTACTTGAACATGGTGCTTTATGCTTCATATTATTATCCAATGATGTGTTGCCATCCTATGATGTCTGAGTAGATTTTCGTTGTCCTACCGATGGTTGATGAATTGCTATGATTGATTTAATTTGCTTGTGGTTATGTTGCTATCCTTTGGTGCCCATCATATGATTGCGCGCGTGGATCACACCCTAAGGTTAGTTGTATGTTGATAGGACTATGTATTGGAGGGCAAGAGTGACAGAAGTTTCAACCTAGCATAGAAATTGATGCATACGGGATTGAAGGGGAACCAATATACCTTAATGCTATGGTTGGGTTTTACCTTAATGAACATTAGTAGTTGCGGATGCTTGCTAATAGTTCCAATCATAAGTGCATAGAATTCAAAGTCAGGGATGACATGCTAGCAGTGGCCTCTCCCACATAATACTTGCTATCGGTCTAGTAAAGTAGTCAATTGCTTAGGGGCAATTTCACAACTCCTACCACCACTTTTCCACACTTGCTATATTTACTTTATTGTTTCTTTATCTAAACAGCCCCTACTTTTTATTTACATAATCTTTATTATCTTGCAAACCTATCCAACAACACCTACAAAGTACTTCTAGTTTCATACTTGTTCTAGATAAAGCGAACGTCAAGCGTGCGTAGAGTTGTATTGGTGGTCGATAGAACTTGAGGGAATATTTGTTCTACCTTTAGCTCATCGTTGGGTTCGACACTCTTACTTATCGAAAACTGTTGCGATCCCCTATACTTATGGGTTATCAAGACCTTTTTCTGGCGCCGTTGCCAGGGAGTCATAGCGTGGGGTGAATATTCTCGTGTGTGCTTGTTTGCTTTATCACTAAGTAATTTTTATTTATTGTTCTTAGTTGTTCTCTATCTATAGTTATGGGTAGGAAACGCAAAATACCAAAAAAAATTAGTTGTACCTACTAAACCAATGGTTGAAGAACCACTCAAAATCTATCACACTTCTGAAGCTTATTACTTGGATCATCTTCGATCCCTATGTGCTCGTGCTGAAACCCGAACTAGCTTAGTCGAGGGCAAATCTTTAGAATAGCATGCTTGTTATGTGCGACACCGAATATCTGAAGAAGGGAAAATTTTACTGGGTCAAATTCATCGTTTGCAATGCTATGCTTGGAATTTATGTGAAATATATGATTTTACTTGTTGTTTTGAAAACCCTAAGAAACACCTTCCCTATCAATGTGAGTTTAGTGATAATGGAATCGTATCTTCATATGATAAGGGTGTTTATAATTACTATGATGTTCAACAAATTGAAGAATTTGTTGCTTTTAAGGGTGCTTACGAAATTGCTTCTTTGATTGAAAAGTATGATGCTACTCTTTACAAATCTGAAAATTTTGACATACTTAAATATTGCTATGATAATTATGCTTCTAATGCCTATGTTGAACCATATATTGAGGACTACCCCGCTGTCCAAGAAGAGACTAATATTTTGCAGGAGTCTATGGAAGAAGAAATTGATGAAACTGTGAGCTCATTGGATGAAAAAGATGAGGAGGAGAGCGAAGAACAAATGGAGGAAGAGCGGATTAGCTACCCGTGCCCACCTTCTAATGAGAGTAACTCTTCAACTCATACATTGTTTAATTTCCCTTCGTGCTTACCGAAGGATGATTGCTATGATGATTGTTATGATCCCGTTGATTCTCTTGAAATATCCCTTTTCGATGATGCTTGCTATGCTTGTGGCCAAGATGCCAATATGAATTATGCTTATGGAGATGAACTTGCTATAGTTCCTTATGTTAAACATGAAATTGTTGCTATTGCACCCACGCATGATAGTCCTATTATCTTTTTGAATTCTCCCAACTACACTATATTGGAGAAGTTTGCTCTTATTAAGGAATATATTGATGGGTTGCCTTTTACCGTTGCACATGATGATTTTGATGAATATAATATGCATGTGCTTGCTGCTCCTACTTGCAATTATTATGAGAGAGGAACTATATCTCCACCTCTCTATGTTTCCAATATGATAAAATTGCAAGAAACTGTTTATACTATGCATTGGCCTTTACTTTGTGTGCATGAATTGTTCTTTTATGACATGCTGATGCATAGGAAGAGAGTTAGACTTCGTCATTACATGATATATGTTACCTTGTGCTCACCACTGAATTACAAATCATTGTTAATTAAAATTGGCTTTGATATACCTTGGGATCCGGGTGGATCCATTACTTGAGCACTATATGCCTAGCTTAATGGCTTTAAAGAAAGCGCTGCCAGGGAGACAACCCAGAAGTTTTAGAGAGTCATTTATTTCTTTTGAGTGCTTTTATATAGTTTAAAAACAACAAAAATAAAGAGGGAAACCCAAAACTTTTTCAAAAAGGAAAGCGAAAGTGAGAAAGACAAGCATTGTTGAAGTGGGAGCTAGCCTTGAACTTTGTTCATGCTCACGGAAACTTTGTGAATCTTGATTACAGAAACTTTTAAATAAAAATAATTATCCCCTTGTACAATTCCATTGTATTATAAAAATAATGTGCCAAGGTTTGCCTTTAGGATGTTTACATTTGCTTGATGGTTTGTACGGTGCAGGACAGAAACTTTGGCTGTAGTGCGCGATTTTACATTTTTTTGCTGGAATGTCAAATGGTTCTGATTTTTTTTGAACTGTCTTCCTATACAAATTGTTTATTTTTCCTAATTTTGGTAGAATTTTTCAAGTATCATAAGTATGGTGAATGTTCAGATTATTACAGACTGTTCTGTTTTAGACAGATTCTGTTTTTGATGCATAGTTTGCTTGTTTTGATGAAACTATCAATTTACATCAGTGGATTAAGCCATGAAAAAGTTATACTACAGTAGACACAATGCAAAAACAAAATATGAATTGGTTTGCAACAATACTTAGAGTAGTGATTTGCTTTATTATACTAACGAATCTTACCGAGTTTTTTGTTGAAGTTTTGTGTGGATGAAGTGTTCGATGACCGAGAAGGTCTCGTTGTGAGAAGAAGGAAGAGAGGCAAGAGCTCAAGCTTGGGGATGCCTGAGGCACCCCAAGTAAACATTCAAGGAGACTCAAGCGTCTAATCTTGGGGATGCCCCGGAAGGCATCCCCTCTTTCTTCAACAAGTATCGGTATGTTTTCGGATTCGTTTCGTTCATGCGATATGTGCAATCTTGGAGCGTCTTTTGCATTTAGTTTTCATTTTTCTTTTATGCACCATGCTGGTATGAGATAGTCCTTGGTTGATTTATATAATGCTCATTGCATTTCACTTATATCTTTTGAGTATGGCTTTATAGAATGCTTCATGTGCTTCACTTATATCATTTGGAGTTTGGATTGCATGTTTCTCTTTACATAGACAACCGCCATTTGTAGAATGCTCTTTTGCTTCACTTATATTTGTTGGAGCGTGGGCATATCTTTTGTAGAAAGAATTAAACTCTCTTGCTTCACTTATATCTATTTAGAGAGATGGCAGGAATTGGTCATTCACATGGTTAGTCATAAAATCCTACATAAAACTTGTAGATCAGTGAATATGATATGTTTGATTCCTTGCAATAGTTTTGCGATATAAAGATGGTGATATTAGAGTCATGCTAGTGGGTAGTTGTGGATTGTAGAAATACTTGTGTTGAGGTTTGTGATTCCCGTAGCATGCACGTATGGTGAACCGTTATGTAACGAAGTCGGAGCATGATTTATTTATTGATTGTCTTCCTTATGAGTGGCAGTCGGGGATGAGTGATGGTATTTTCCTACAAATCTATCCCCCTAGGGGCATGCGTAGTAGTACTTTGCTTCGAGGGCTAATAAACTTTTGCAATAAGTATGTGAGTTCTTTATGACTAATGTTGAGTCCATGGATTATACGCACTCTCACCCTTCCACCATTGCTAGCCTGTCTAGTACCGCACAACTTTCGCCGGTACCATAAACCCACCATATAAATTCTCCTCAAAATAGCCACCATACCTGCCTATCATGGCATTTCCATAGCCATTCCTAGATATATTGCCATGCAACTTCCATCATCATCATATACATGACTTGAGCATTCATTGTCATATTGTTTTGCATGATCGTAAGATAGCTAGCATGATGTTTTCATGGCTTGTCCTTTTTGATGTCATTGCTACGCTAGACCATTGCACATCCCGGTACACCGCCGGAGGCATTCATATAGAGTCATATCTTTGTTCTAAGATATCGAGTTGTAATATTGAGTTGTAAGTAAATAAAAGTGTGATGATCATCATTATTAGAACATTGTCCCATGTGAGGTTATCAAAATGAAAGTGGCCAAAGAAGGCCCCCCCCCCAAAGGAGAGAGAGGCTAAAGAAGCCTACAAAAAAAGAAAAAGAAAAGAAAAAAAGAGAAAAAAATGAGAGAAAAAGAGAGAAGGGGAAATGTTACTATCCTTTTACCACACTTGTGCTTCAAAGTAGCACCATGTTCTTCATATAGAGAGTCTCTTGAGTTATCACTTTCATATACTAGTGGGATTTTCATTATAGAACTTGGCTTGTATATTTCGATGATGGGCTTCCTCAAATGCCCGAGGTCTTCATGAGCAAGCAAGTTGGATGCACACCCACTTAGTTTCAGTTGGAGCTTTCATACACTCATAGATCTAGTGGATACGTTGCATGGCAATCCCTACTCACTCACATTGATATCCATTGATGGGCATCTCCATAGCCCGTTGATACGCCTAGTTGATGTGAGACTATCTTCTCCTTTTTGTCTTCTCCACCATCATATTCTATTCCATCTATAGTGCTATATCCATGGCTCACGCTCATGTATTGCGTGAGGGTTGAAAATGCTGAAGCGCGTTAAAAAGTATGAACCAAATGCTTGGCTTGTCATCGGGGTTGTGCATGATATGAATATTTTGTGTGGTGAAGATGGAGCATAGCCAGATCATATGATTTTGTAGGGATAACTTTCTTTGGCCATGTTATTTTGAAAAGGCATGATTGCTTTATTAGTAGGCTTGAAGTATTATTGTTTTTATGTCAAATGATAGACTATTGCTTTGAATCACTCTATCTTAATATTCATGCCATGATTAGATATGTGATCAAGATTATGCTAGGTAGCATTCCACATCAAAAATTATCTTTTTTTATCATTTACCTACTCGAGGACGAGCAGGAATTAAGCTTGGGGATGCTGATACGTCTCCATCGTATATATAATTTTTGATTGTTCCATGCCAATATTCTACAACTTTCATATACTTTTGGCAACTTTTTATACTATTTTTGGGACTAACATATTGATCCAGTGCCCAGTGCCAGTTCCTGTTTGTTGCGTGTTTTTTGTTTCACAGAATATCCATATCAAATGGAGTCCAAATGGGATAAAAACCGACGGAGATTTTTTTGGAATATATATGATTTTTGGGAAGAAAAATCCACGCGAGACGGTGCCCGAGGTGGCCATGAGGCAGGGGCGCGCCCCTGACCCTCGTGGGCCACCCGTAAGTCGGTTGGTGCCCTTCTTTCGTCGCAAGAAAGCTAATTTCCGGATAGAGACCGTGTCAAAATTTCAGCCCAATCGGAGTTACGGATCTCCGGGAATATAAGAAACGGTGAAAGGGAAGAATCTGAGAATGCAGAAACAGAGAGAGACAGAGAGACAGATCCAATCTCGGAGGGGCTCTCACCCCTCATGTGCCATGGAGGCCATGGACCAGAGGGGAAACCCTTCTCCCATCTAGGGAGGAGGTCAAGGAAGAAGAAGAAGGAGGGGCTCTCTCTCCCCCTCACTTCCGGTGGCGCCGGAACACCGCCGGGGGGCATCATCATCACCGCGATCTACACCAACACCTTTGCCATCTTCACTAACATCTCCATCACCTTCCCCCTCTATCTACAGCGGTCCACTCTCCCGCAACCCGCAACCCGCTGTACCCTCTACTTGAACATGGTGCTTTATGCTTCATATTATTATCCAATGATGTGTTGCCATCCTATGATGTCTGAGTAGATTTTCGTTGTCCTATCGGTGGTTGATGAATTGCTATGATTGATTTAATTTGCTTGTGGTTATGTTGCTATCCTTTGGTGCCCATCATATGATTGCGCGCGTGGATCACACCCTAGGGTTAGTTGTATGTTGATAGGACTATGTATTGGAGGGCAAGAGTGACATAAGCTTCAACCTAGGATAGAAATTGATGCATACAGGGTTGAAGGGGGACCAATATACCTTAATGCTCTGGTTAGGTTTTACCTTAATGAACATTAGTAGTTGTGAATGCTTGCTAATAGTTCCAATCATAAGTGCATAGAATTCCAAGTCAGGGATGACATGCTAGCAGTGGCCTCTCCCACATAATACTTGCTATCGGTCTAGTAAAGTAGTCAATTGCTTAGGGGCAATTTTACAACTCCTACCACCACTTTTCCACACTCGCTATATTTACTTTATTGTTTCTTTATCTAAACAGCCCCTACTTTTTATTTACATAATCTTTATTATCTTGCAAACCTATCCAGCAACACCTACAAAGTACTTCTAGTTTCATACTTGTTCTAGGTAAAGCGAACGTCAAGCGTGCGTAGAGTTGTATCGGTGGTCGATAGAACTTGAGGGAATATTTGTTCTACCTTTAGCTCATCGTTGAGTTTGACACTCTTACTTATCGAAAACTATTGCGATCCCCTATACTTGTGGGTTATCAATGACCCGCTTTTGCGCGGGCGAAGATAGCTGGTTGGCCCGTAGCAACAACGCAGCAAGCAACCCTGGCACATCAGAAGCCACAGATAGCAACGGCAAACCCCGACGCAACAAACACAAGCACCGCAAAAATGGAGGAAACGCTGAAGATACGATAGTCAATGCCGGATTTAGGGGCTCTACGTGCAGTCAGCAGAACAGACCACTCACAAATGACAATTCGGGTCCGTCCAGTCTGGACCGCATACTCGACCGCCCATGCCAAATTCATGGCACCCCAGGAACACCAGCCAATCATACCAATAGAGAATGCTGGGTCTTCAAACAAGCCGGCAGGTTAGGTGCCAAAAACAAAGATAAGGGGTCTCAAAGCGACGATGGCGACGAGGAGACCAGATCACCGAGTACGGGAGGGCAAAAGGAATTTCCCCCGCAAACCCAAACAATGAACGTGGTAAACGGCACCTACACTCCCAACCCAGACCGGACGCACACCCTTAGGGATGTCGACTTAACGGAACCAGCCGTCCCACGATATAAACTAGGGCCGATCACCTTCAACCACACGGATCGTCCGGTCAACAACAATCAGGGTAATCCAGCTGCACTAGTCCTCGACCCAATAATTGACGGGTTCCACCTCACACGAGTCCTTATGGATGGAGGTAGCAGTCTAAACCAGCTTTACCAGGACACAGTGCGCAAGATGGGCATCGATCATTCAGTGATAAAGCCCACTAAAACCACCTTCAGCGGTATTATACCAGGTGTGGAGGCCAGCTGTACAGGCTCCATCGCCCTTGAGGTAGTCTTCGGATCACCAGACAATTACCGCGCCGAAGAGTTAATCTTCAACATCGTCCCCTTTCGTGGTGATTATCAGGCACTGCTCGGACGAACTGCGTTCGCTCGATGCAACACAGTACCACATTATGCCCACCGTAAGCTCAAGATGCCCGGTCCGCGTGGAGTCATCACGGTTAATGGCAGGGCCAAACTTTCCCTTGGCACCAAGGAGTATACCGCTGCTTTAACAGCAGAAGCCACAAGTGGCACCTTCCAACCGAACCTCGGGTCGATGGTCCGGCTCCCGGACACCGCCAAAGGATTTCGAACTACTTCGCGGCAAGATAACCCAGCTCGTCCAGAGCTCAACTAAACACTCCGGCGAAAGCCAGGACATGCCACATACCGCGACTCAACCGCTCTGCGGCACACAACATTTCTTACATTTTGTTTGCAGGTTCAACTTTGCGTAGACTAGGACTGGCGATATGGAAGCAGCTTGAACGCGCAAGGGAATCCTTAGATATTCCCCGCGATGACCATCCGACTATACTCCGGATCTGCACACAGCTTCTTTCCCCTGGTCTCAGCAGGTTCCACAATCATATTTCTTTTTTTATCACATTACCTGTACTCACACGCATCGACGTACTGTTCAAATACAACATGTGGATTTATATAACGCTTATCTGCTATTATTTCTTATTGAAATTATTTTGTCAAGTGGCATCCGTACACCGCGATATGCTTTAAATATGCTAGGGGCTTCGTTTTACCCGTAATACGGCAATAAAGTCCGAACACCTTCATGTAAGTTCGGCACCCCGAACCTATAGCATTATATGCATCAGCTCCGAATCATGTCTTGGGTCAAATGTTGGGTTTGCCCGGCTCCCATGTTTTGCTGCCTTACGTTCCGCTATATCGGCTAAGGCGGCACAGGGAGAACTACTACGGTTGTGTCTTGGTTCTTCCGGACGAGCACCTCAGTAGAGAAAGCCGAAAACTGACTGTCATGATATGGCGAGAGCTGGTCAGCTGTTCGAGAGGTTGTAAAATATTTAAGGATTTCTCCCGCATAATGCCATAACCAATGCAGCATGCGATGGATCGGCTTTTCTTCCGATCAGGTGCTTATATAGCCCCTCGTGCGGTCTTCCGAACACCAGGGGCTGCGCCTACCTTCCTTTTATAAAGCTCCTATGGCTAAGTGAGAGTGATAAAGCCCTATAGTCCGATTGCCTGGTTTGTTGTGCTGAACACCTCCTTCGAAGGACCCAAAACTGGGATAAAGAGTGATTAGGTTTATCCCGAACACCCCCGTACTTCCTACGTGGGGCAGAAGCCGACAACTGGCCAACTCTCAGGATTAATATATATAAAACGGCCGCGCAGGAGGATAAACTTTTATATAACAGGCAATAAATGATAGAAATGACCTTGTTCAACATTACAAAGGACGACATAATTGTACTCATGGAAATATAATGTCCTTGGTGCATTGCTCCGCCGCTAGGCAGGATCCTTTCAGGACACTTTCATAATATAATTCGGGCTTGCGGTGCTCCTTCCCCTCTGGCGGTCCCTCGATCATCAGCTTTTCAGCATCCATCTTCCCCTAGTGCACCTTTGCATGGGCAAAGGCCATTCGCGCACCCTCTATACAGACCGACCGCTTGATGACGTCAAGTCGAGGGCACGCACCCACAAGCAGCTTCACGAGCCCGAAGTAGTTATCGGGAATCGGCTTGGCAGGCCATAGCTGGATAATCAAATCCTTCATGGCTAGTTCGGCCGCCCTATGCAGTTCGATCAGCTATTTCAGTTGGTTGGCAAAAGGCACCAGATAATTCGGTGCCAGATACTGCGACCATAAGAGCTTATCCGCAGTGTTCCCTTCTCCGGCTCGGCAGAATTGGGCGGCATCCGATATGCTGCGGGGCAGTTCCGCAAATACCCCTGGAGAAATCCAAACTCAAAATTAGAAACATGATTTTCTCCTCAAATACTTGCTTTACATAGAAAAAAGCCTTACCCGTCGTGATTGTCCTCGCCTCTTGGATCTCCTACAGGGCGCCTTGGGTTTCCCCCTAGGCATCGCATGCGGCCTGATGAGCCCCGGCGAGCTCGGATTTTTTTCTCCGCTAAACTCTGCTTCAAGGTCTCGCATTTCTTCACGGACTCTTGAAGCTCCTGCTCAGCTTCAATAACCCTGGCCTTGTGCTTCTCACGAAGAGCCTGCTTTGGGGCTGCCTTTTCCTCGGCCTCGGCAACAACCCTCCTCAGAGCATCGACTTCGGTCATCGCCCCTGGCGCAAATAATGAAACATATGTTGTCATACTGAGAATTTGTCCGCACTGAACGCGAACAAGGCTCGCACATACCTTGTTTTCCCCCAACTGCCTTTTCAACTGGCCAAGTTTTTCTTCGGCCCGCTCCAGACTTTGATTCAGTCCGGAGACCTCCGCAGCATGAGAGGCGGCAGCCGCTGCCGACGCCTGCTTATAAAAGAAGCGAGATAGATGTCATCAAGTGAGTCTTCCTGCGAAAATAAAATTGATCCTCTGTCCGGTCCTTTCTTGACCGAACAGTGTATCAGGGGCTACTATCCATACTATGACACTCTTCGAAACCTCATAAAACATACCTCAAAGCCTCTTATAAGGCTGATACAGGCTTCATCCAATCCACTCTCAGCAGACTGAATCTCCTTAATCACCGCACCCATCAGGGCTCGGTGTTCATCGATGATGGAGGCGCTCTTCAGTGCCGCCAACAAAACATCCGGCACCTCTGGCTGGACAGAGATTGCCGGTGGAACAGGCACGCCCCCTCCAGCTGAGGGAGGCCGCCTGCTTGATTCGGGAGCCGTATTGGTCTCCGGAATTGCGTCCGGCTAGGAGCCGAATTCAAGATGGCTCCCGCCATCGACTTCCATGGGAATCTTCTCCCCCATGTCTCCGGCCCCCGAAGTTTGACCTCCAGGCACCGCTTTCACGATCTCTTCCCCCCCTCCTTGGCTGGGTTCCCTCTGGGACGAAGCCTCGGTGTTATGCACAGATTTGGGGGAAGGGGCCTTCGGGGGCGTCCCGCTCTCTACAACATCCGAGCTCAGCGAATCCTCTGATGAGGATCGTTCGGTGCGGGACCTCGCCGGACTACAAAAAATATAGTTCAGGTTAAAATATTATGCCATGATGAGTTTGGATGCATAAGCGTGTTCGGATCTTATACTCACGAATTCACCAGGGGCCAGGCCCTGGGATCCCACGCCGGGCTGCTGTTGGCGGCGGTAGTGGACTCTTCCAGAAGAGGAGCTTTTCCCCTTTTAGGCGACTCGGCCTCAAGTGTATGGAGGCCGCCCTCTTCTTTCTTCCCCCTGCTGGGGATTCGTCTTCCTCCTCCTCCTCTTCGGAGGCAGAACAGATGTTGGAGCCTTCGGATATTGTGTCCGAAGTGCCGCGGTGACGAAGGCCGCCCCGGGTCTTTTTGGCCTCCTTCTCGGCCTTCTTCTTCGGCGCCTTGTACGGCGCTGGGACCAGCATCTTCGTCAGAAGTGGGGCAGACGGTTCTTCGGGCAACGGGGCCGGACAGTGGATCCGCCCCGCCTTCTTCGTCTAGCCCTAGGGGATTTGAGGAAAACACATTGAGCATTTCCCTTGGGTTATGCAGGTAAAATGCGTAAAAACTTACGGAGCTTGCAGGGCGGGACAGTTGATACCCGCGGTCCTCGGGCGAGTCTGGCCATGATTTGCCGGACTTGAAAAGCACCTTCCAGATGTCTTCGTGCGAGGAGCCAAAGAGCTTTCGTAGGGTCTGGTGCTTGGCCAGATCGAATTCCCAGAGATTGCAAGTCCGGTGCTGACAAGGCAGGATCCGGCAAACTAACACCACCTGGACTACATTGACAAGTTCGATTTTCTTGTCTTCCATATCTTTAACGCGCGTCTGGAGCATAGACAGTTCGTCGGACGAAGACCAGTTCAGGCCCTTCTTGGGCCAGGACGTAAGCCGCAGAGGGGCTTTGGATCGGAACTCTGGAGCAACGGCCCATTCCGTGCCGCGCGACTCAGTAATGTAAAACCACTGCTGTTGCCACTCTTTGACGGAATCATTAAAGGCACCCGTTGGCCATGTGACATTGGGCATCTTGCTCACCATGGCGCCCCTGCACTCGGCGTGCTCGCCACTCACCACCTTGGGCTTCACATTAAAGATCTTCAGCCATAAGCCGAAGTGTGGCGAGATGCGGAGAAAAGCCTTGCACACGACGATGAATATCGAGATGTTGAGGAAGGAATTGGGGGATAGATCATGAAAATCGATCCCGTAATAATACATGATGCAGCGGACGAACGGGTGGAGGGGAAAACCTAGCCCGTGGACAAAGTGAGGGAGGAATACAACCCTCTCTTGGGGTTCCAGAGTGGGAACGATCTGTCCCGCCGTCGGGAGACGGTGGCCGATTTTTTTTGGCCAGATACCCGGCCTCCCGAAGCTTTTTGATATTCTTCTCTTGGACGGTAGAGGCCATCTACTTGCCTACTGCTCTGGATCTGGACATTTTCAGAAGGCCTTTGTGGGCAGAACAGACAAATGCTCGGGCGCTGGAGCTCGAGCGAGGGGGAATGGATCGGGAAGAAGAAGGCGTGGGTGAAAAGGAGGAGTCCTTGTCCCTTTATAAGGGCGGAAGAAACTATGTGCCTCCCCACTTGCCTAGTAAACTCGCTTATTCCTCAAGCACCGTAATTGATGGTGTGGTTGGGTTACCCACACCCGTATTGATGAGAATCCCGTGATAAGGGGACACGATCTCTGCTTCAACAAGACGTGCCACGAAAACCGCCTCACAATATGTGTAGTAGCTGGTTGAGAAAAACGGTTCGAATAATGACCGGGCCATGGCGTGATGTCATGTTATGAAAAGTTGTCAGCAGATTAGATTTGTGGAAATATTATACTCTCTACGGTGGTATGTGGAATTTGTTTTGTAGAGCCGGACACGATCCTTGTGTTCAAAAATCTTCTGTGGAGTATTCGGAGGAGGAACCCGCCTTGCAATGCCGAAGACAATCTGCACGCCGGACTCATCGTCATTGAAGCCAGGTTCAGGGGCTACTGAGGGAGTCCTGGATTAGGGGGTCCTCGGACAGCCAGACTATATCCTTCGGCTGGACTGTTGGATTATGAAGATACAAGATTGAAGACTTCGTCCCGTGTCCGGGTGGGACTCTCCTTTACGTGGAAGGCAAGCTTGGCAGTTCGGATATGTAGATCTCCTCCCTTGTAACCGACTCTGTGTAACCCTAGCCCCCTCCGGTGTCTATATAAACCGGAGGGTTTAGTCCGTAGGACAAGAACAATCATAATCATAGGCTAGCTTCTAGGGTTTAGCCTCTACGATCTCGTGGTAGATCAACTCTTGTAATACTCATATCATCAAGATCAATCAAGCAGGACGTAGGGTATTACCTCCATCGAGAGGGCCCGAACCTGGGTAAACATTGTGTCCCCCGCCTCCTGTTACCATCCGCCTTAGATGCACAGTTCGGCACCCCCTACCCGAGATCCGCCGGTTTTGACACCGACAATAAGCTCAACGTTCATCTACAACGGGTGTAAGATAGTTTTACACACGCAGAATACTCGGGTTAAACTTGACGATCCTAGCATATGCAGATATGGCCTCGAAACACTGAGACCGAAAGGTCAAGCGTGAATCATATAGTAGATATGATCAACATAGTGATGTTCACCATTGAAAACTACTCCATTTCACGTCATGATCGGTTATGGTTTAGTTGATATGGATCACGTGATCACTTAGATGATTAGAGGGATGTCTATCTAAGTGAGAGTTCTTTAGTAATATGATTAATTGAACTTAAATTTGTCATGAACTTAGTACCTGATAGTATTTTTGCTTGTCTATGTTATTGTATATAGATGGCCCGTGATGTTGTTCCGTTGAATTTTAATGCGTTCCTTGAGAAAGCAAAGTTGAAAGATGATGGTAGCAATTACACGGACCGGGTCCGTAACTTGAGGATTATCCTCATTGCTGCATAGAAGAATTACGTCCTGGAAGCACCGCTGAGTGCCAAACCCGCTGCAGGAGCAACGCCAGATGTTATGAACGTCTGGCAGAGCAAAGTTGATGACTACTCAATAGTTCAGTGTGCCATGCTTTACGGCTTAGAACCGGGACTTCAACGACGTTTTGAACATCATGGAGCATATGAGATGTTCCAGGAGTTGAAGTTAATATTTCAAGCAAATGTCTGGATTGAGAGATATGAAGTCTCCAATAAGTTCTACAGCTGTAAGATGGAGGAGAATAGTTCTGTCAGTGAACATATACTCAAAATGTCTGGGTACCATAATCACTTGACTCAGCTGGGAGTTAATCTTCCTGTTGATAGTGTCATTGATAGAGTTCTTCAATCACTGCCACCAAGCTACAAGAGCTTCGTGATGAACTATAACATGCAAGGGATGGATAAGACGATTCCCGAGCTCTTCGCAATGCTAAAGGCTGCGGAGGTAGAAATCAAGAAGGAGCATCAAGTGTTGATGGTCAACAAGACCGCCAGTTTCAAGAAAAAGGGCAAAGGGAAGAAGAAGGGGAACTTCACGAAGAACAGCAAGCAAGTTCCTGCTCAGGAGAAGAAACCCAAATCTGGACCTAAGCCTGAAACTGAGTGCTTCTACTGCAAGCAGACTGGACACTGGGAGCGGAACTGCCCCAAGTATTTGGCGGATAAGAAGGATGGCAAGGTGAACAAAGGTATATGTGATATACATGTTATTGATGTGTACCTTACTAGAGCTCGCAGTAGCACCTGGGTATTTGATACTGGTTCTGTTGCTAATATTTGCAACTCGATATAGGGACTATGGATTAAGCGAACACCGGCGAAGGACGAGGTGACGATGCACGTGGGAAATGGTTCCAAAGTCGATGTGATCGCAGTCGGCACGCTACCTCTACATCTACCTTCGGGATTAGTATTAGACCTAAATAATTGTTATTTGGTGCCAGCGTTGAGCATGAACATTATATCTGGATCTTGTTTGATGCGAGACGGTTATTCATTTAAATTTGAGAATAATGGTTATTCTATTTATATGAGTAATATTTTTTATGGTCATGCACCCTTAAAGAGTGGTCTATTTGTGTTGAATCTCAATAGTAGTGATACACATATTCATAATGTTGAAGCCAAAAGATGCAGAGTTGATAATGATAGTGCAACTTATTTGTGGCACTGCCGTTTGCGTCATATTGGTGTAAAGCGCATGAAGAAACTCCATACTGATGGACTTCAGGAATCACTTGATTATGAATCACTTGGTACTTGCGAACCATGCCTCATGGGCAAGATGACTAAAACGCCGTTCTCTGGAACAATGGAGCAAGCAACAAACTTGTTGGAAATCCTACATACTGATGTATGTGCTCCGATGAATGTTGAGGCTCGTGGCGGGTATCGTTATTTTCTCACCTTCACAGATGATTTAAGCAGATATGGGTATATCTACTTAATGAAGCATAAGTCTGAAACATTTGAAAAGTTCAAAGAATTTCAGAGTGAAGTTGAAAATCATCGTAACAAGAAAATAAAGTTTCTATGATCTGATCATGGAGGAGAATATTTGAGTTACGAGTTTGGTCTACATTTGAAACAATGCGGAATAGTTTCGCAACTCACGCCACCCGGAACACCACAGTGTAATGGTGTGTCCGAACATCGTAATCGTACTTTATTAGATATGGTGCGATCTATGATGTCTCTTACTGATTTACCGCTATCATTTTGGGGTTATGCTTTAGAGACAGCTGCATTCACGTTAAATAGGGCACCATCGAAATCCGTTGAAACGATGCCTTATGAATTGTGGTTTGGCAAGAAACCAAAGTTGTCGTTTCTAAAAGTTTGGGGCTGCGATGCTTATGTGAAAAAGCTTCAACCTGATAAGCTTGAACCCAAATCGGAGAAATGTGTCTTCATAGGATACCCAAAGGAGACTGTTGGGTACATCTTCTATCACAGATCCGAAGGCAAGACATTCGTTGCTAAGAGTGGATCCTTTCTAGAGAAGGAGTTTCTCTCGAAAAAAGTGAGTGGGAGGAAAGTAGAATTGATGAGGTAACTGTACCTGCTCCCTTATTGGAAAGTAGTACATCACAGAAACCGGTTTCTGTGACACCTATACCAATTAGTGAGGAAGCTAATGATAATGATCATGAAACTTCAGATCAAGTTACTATCGAAGCTCGTAGATCAACCAGAGTAAGATCCGCCCCAGAGTGGTACGGTAATCCTGTTCTGGAAGTCATGCTACTAGATCATGATGAACCTACAAACTATGAAGAAGCAATGGTGAGCCCAGATTCCGCAAAATGTCTAGAAGCCATGAAATCTGAGATGGGATCCATGTATGAGAACAAAGTGTGGACTTTGGTTGACTTGCCCGTTGATCGGCAATCAATTGAGAATAAATGGATCTACAAGAAGAAGACTAACGCTGACGGTAATGTTACTGTCTACAAAGCTCGACTTGTTGCGAAAGGTTTTCGACAAGTTCAAGGGATTGACTATGATGAGACGTTCTCACCCGTAGCGATGCTTAAGTCTGTCCGAATCATGTTAGCGATTGCCACATTTTATGATTATGAAATTTGGTAGATGGATGTCAAAATTGCATTCCTGAATGGATTTCTGGAAGAAGAGTTGTATATGATGCAACCAGAAGGTTTTGTCGATCCAAAGGGAGCTAACAAAGTGTGCAAGCTCCAGCGATCTATTTATGGACTGGTGCAAGCCTCTCGGAGTTGGAATAAACGCTTTCATAGTGTGATCAAAGCATTTGGTTTTGTATAGACTTTTGGAGAAGTCTGTATTTACAAGAAAGTGAGTGGGAGCTCTGTATCATTTCTGATATTATATGTGGATGACATATTACTGATTGGAAATGATATAGAATTTCTGGAGAGCATAAAGGGATACTTGAATAAGAGTTTTTCAATGAAAGACCTCGGTGAGCTGCTTACATATTGGGCATTAAGATCTATAGAGATAGATCAAGACACTTAATTGGACTTTCACAAAGCACATACCTTGACAAAGTTTTGAAGAAGTTCAAAATGGATCAAGCAAAGAAAGGGTTCTTGCCTGTGTTACAAGGTGTGAAGTTGAGTAAGACTCAATGTCCGACCACCACAGAAGATAGAGAGAAAATGAAAGATGTTCCCTATGCTTCAGGCATAGGCTCTATCATGTATGCAATGTTGTGTACCAGACCTGATGTGTGCCTTGCTATAAGTCTAGCAGGAAGGTACCAAAGTAATCCAGGAGTGGATCACTGGACAGCGGTCAAGAACATCCTGAAGTACCTGAAAAGGACTAAGGATATGTTTCTCGTATATGGAGGTGACAAAGAGCTCATCGTAAATGGTTACGTTGATGCAAGCTTTGACACTGATCTGGACGATTCTAAATCGCAAACCGGATACGTGTTTATACTGAATGGTGGAGCTGTCAGTTGGTGCAGTTCTAAACAAAGCGTCGTGGCGGGATCTACATGTGAAGCGGAGTACATAGCTGCTTCGGAAGCAGCAAATGAAGGAGTCTGGATGAATGAGTTCATTTCCGATCTAGGTGTCATACCTAGTGCATCGGGTCCAATGAAAATCTTTTGTGACAATACTGGTGCAATTGCCTTGGCGAAGGAATCCAGATTTCACAAGAGAACCAAGCACATCAAGAGACGCTTCAATTCCATTCGGGATTTAGTCCAAGTGGGAGACATAGAAATTTGCAAGATACATACAGATCTGAATGTTGCAGACTCGCTGACTAAGCCTCTTCCACGAGCAAAACATGATCAGCACCAAGGCTCCATGGGTGTTAGAATCATTACTGTGTAATCTAGATTATTGACTCTAGTGCAAGTGGGAGACTGAAGGAAATATGCCCTAGAGGCAATAATAAAGTTATTATTTATTTCCTTATATCATGATAAATGTTTATTATTCATGCTAGAATTGTATTAACCGGAAACATAATACATGTGTGAATACATAGACAAACATAGTGTCACTAGTATGCCTCTACTTGACTAGCTCATTGATCAAAGATGGTTAAGTTTCCTAACCATAGACATGAGTTGTTATTTGATCAACGGGATCACATCATTAGGAGAATGATGTGATTGACTTGACCCATTTCGTTAGCTTAGCACTTGATCGTTTAAGTTTACTGCTATTGCTTTATTCATGACTTATACATGTTCCTATGACTATGAGATTATGCAACTCCCGAATACCGGAGGAACACTTTGTGTGCTACCAAACATCACAACGTAACTGAGTGATTATAAAGGTGCTCTACAGGTGTCTCCAATGGTGTTCGTGGATTTGGCATAGATCAAGAATAGGATTTGTCACTCCGATTGTCGAAGAGGTATCTCTGGGCCCTCTCGGTAATGCACATCACTATAAGCCTTGCAAGCAATGTGACTAATGAGTTAGTTGCGGGATGTTGCGTTATGGAACGAGTAAAGAGACTTGTCGGTAACGAGATTGAACTAGGTATTGAGATACTGACGATCGAATCTCGGGTAAGTAACATACCGATGACAAAGGGAACAACGTATGTTGTTATGCGGTTTGACCGATAAAGATCTTCGTAGAATATGTAGGAACCAATATGAGCATCAAGGTTCCGCTATTGGTTATTGACCGGAGATGTGCCTCGGTCATGTCTACATAGTTCTCGAACCCGTAGGGTCCGCACGCTTACAGTTCGGTGACGATCGTAATTAGGGTTTTTGTGGTTTGATGTACCGAAGGTAGTTCGGAGTCCCGGATGTGATCACGGACATGACGAGGAGTCTCGAAATGGTCGAGACATAAAGATTGATATATTGGAAGCCTATATTTGGATATCGGAATCGTTCCGGGTGAAATCGGGATTTTACCGGAGTACCGGGGGGTTACCGGAACCCCCCCCCCCCCGGGGGGTTAATGGGCCTACATGGGCCCTAAGGGAGAAGAGGAGGCCGGCCAGGGCAGGCTGCACGCCCCCTCCCCCCCAAGTCCGAATAGGACAAGGAAGGGGGGGGCGGCGCCCCCCTTTCCTCTTTCCCCCTTCCCCTTTCCTTCTCCAACAAGGCAAGAGGGGGGAGTCCTACTCCCGGTGGGAGTAGGACTCCTCCAGGCGCACCCCTAGGGGCCGGGCGCACCTCCCCCTCCCTCCTTTATATACGGGGGCAGGGGCACCCCATGACACACAAGTTTATCTTCGCGATCGTTCCTTAGCCGTGTGCGGTGCCCCCTTCCACCATATTCCACCTCAGTCATATCGTAGCGGTGCTTAGGCGAAGCCCTACGTCGGTAGAACATCATCACCATCATCACGCCATCGTGCTGACGAAACTCTCCCTCAACACTCGGCTGGGTCGAAGCTCGAGGGACGTCACCGAGTTGAACGTGTGCAGAACTCGGAGGTGCCGTATGTTCGGTACTTGGATCGGTCGGATCGGGAAGACGTACGACTACTTCCTCTACGTTGTGTCAACGCTTCCGTTGCCAGTCTACGAGGGTACGTAGACAACACTCTCCCCTCTCGTTGCTATGCATCACCATGATCTTGCGTGTGCATAGGAATTTTTTTGAAATTACTACGTTCCCCAACACAATTGCCTTGGCAAAGGAATCCATATTTCACAAGAGAACCAAGCACATCAAGAGACGCTTCAATTCCATCCGGGATCAAGTCCAGGTGGGAGACATAGAGATATGCAAGATACATACGGATCTGAATGTTGCAGACCCGCTGACTAAGCCTCTTCCACGAGCAAAACATGATCAGCACCAAGACTCCATGGGTGTTAGAATCATTATTGTGTAATCTAGATTATTGACTCTAGTGCAAGTGGGAGACTGAAGGAAATATGCCCTAGAGGCAATAATAAAGTTATTATTTATTTCCTTATATCATGATAAATGTTTATTATTCATGCTAGAATTGTATTAACCGGAAACATAATACATATGTGAATACATAGACAAACATAGTGTCACTAGTATGCCTCTACTTGACTAGCTCATTGATCAAAGATGGTTAAGTTTCCTAACCATAGACATGAGTTGTTATTTGATCAACGGGATCACATCATTAGGAGAATGATGTGATTGACTTGACCCATTTCGTTAGCTTAGCACTTGATCGTTTAAGTTTACTGCTATTGCTTTCTTCATGACCTATACATGTTCCTATGACTATGAGATTATGCAACTCCCGAATACCGGAGGAACACTTTGTGTGCTACCAAACGTCACAACGTAACCGGGTGATTATAAAGGTGCTCTACAGGTGTCTCCAATGGTGTTCGTGGATTTGGCATAGATCAAGAATAGGATTTGTCACTCCGATTGTCGGAGAGGTATCTCTGGGCCCTCTCGGTAATGCACATCACTATAAGCCTTGCAAGCAATGTGACTAATGAGTTAGTTGCGGGATGTTGCATTATGGAACGAGTAAAGAGACTTGCCGGTAACGAGATTGAACTAGGTATTCAGATACCGATGATCGAATCTCGGGCAAGTAACATACCGATGACAAAGGGAACAACGTATGTTGTTATGCAGTTTGACCGATAAAGATCTTCGTAGAATATGTAGGAACCAATATGAGCATCCAGGTTCCACTATTGGTTATTGACCGGAGACATGTCTCGGTCATGTCTACATAGTTCTCGAACCCTTAGGGTCCGCACGCTTAAAGTTTTGTGACGATCGGTATTATGAGTTTTTGTGTTTTGATGTACAGAAGGTAGTTCGGAGTCTCGGATATGATCACAGGCATGACGAGGAGTCTCGAAATGGTCGAGACATAAAGATCGATATATTGGATGACTATGTTCGGACACCGGAAGGGTTCTGGAAGGTTTCAGACATATACCGGAGTACCGGGGGTTACCGGAACCCCCTGGGAAGCTATTGGGCCTTATGGGCCTTAGTGGAGAAGAGAGAGGGCAGCCAGGAGGTGGAGCGCGGCCCCCCTTGCCCCAATCCGAATTGGACAAGGGGAAGGGGTGGCGGCCCCCTCTCCTTCCTTCTCTCCACCTCCTCCTTTCCCCTTCTCCTTCTTGGAATAGGAAAGGGAGGGGGCAAACCTACTTGGAGTAGAATTGCCCCCCCCCCCCTTGGGCGCGCCTCTCCCCTGGCCGACCCTCTCCTCCCCCCTTTATGTACAGGGGTAGGGGGCACCCCAAAGACACAACAATTGATCTGTTGATCTCTTAGCCGTGTGCGGTGCCCCCCTCCACCATAATCCACCTCGGTTATATTGTAGCGGTGTTTAGGCGAAGCCCTGCGTCGGTAGCTTCATCAACATCGTCACCACGCCGTCGTGCTGACGAAACTCTTCCTCGAGCTCTACTGGATCGTGAGTTCACAGGATGTCACCGAGATGAACGTGTGCTGAACGCGGAGGTGCCGTACGTTCGGTGCTGAGGATCGGTCGATTGTGAAGACGTACGACTACATCAACCGCGTTGTTATAACACTTCCGCTTAACGGTCTACGAGGGTACGTGGACGACACTCTCCCCTCTCATTGCTATGCATCAACATGATCTTGCGTGTGCATATGATTTTTTTTGAAATACTATGCTCCCCAACACATACCTCGAGGGCGGCAATGACCAGCCGCTGGCATACCCTGCCCCGGCGGCCGCCCCTCCCCCGCCGGAGCACCGATCCATGGGTGCCCAGAAGGTTCGGCTCCTCCTCGTCTTCCTCCTCTCAGTTCTCCTCCTGCTCCTCCTCCCACTCTTCCGGCTCGCCGGCGCTATTCGGCGTCAAGGCCAAGCCCGTCGCAGAGACGCCACTCGATCGGTGCACCCGCAGCACCGGCATCGTCATCAATGAGGGTGGCAGGCGCGCCTCCTCCTCGGCTCCTCCGTGCTACGTCAAGCCAAAGACGGAGTCGGGGCTCCCTATCGTGAAGACGGAGCCCGGGCTCACCAGCGGCGTCAAGGAGGAGGAGCTCGATGACGCGACGGCCTCAAATGGGCGCGCGACGACTAGGCACACATGGAGCTAGAGCTAAAGCGCCTCGCCTACGAGCGGTTCGAAGCTCAGTGCCGTGGTCGGGACGAGGGAGGCGTCGTCGTCCTCAACGATAGCGACGAGGACATGCCGCTGCCACCGGTCTTCCATGGTGACGCCGGGCAGGGGTCCAGCAGGGGCGGCCGCGCCATCAAGAAGGAGAAGGCCGCCGACGATGACGAGGATGGCGGCAACATCGGCGACTTCGCCGCTCTCAGCGACTTCTTCGCCCCTTAGTTGGTTTTTTTTCAAATAACTTATGTAACACCGAAACATGTCGAATATATGTTAAGTTTGCTGAATTTAGCCGAACGTTTTATCCAATTTGCCAAACTTTGCCGAACTCGGTTTTAAAAAAAAAAACCACGTCTGGGGGCAACCCTGGGGCAAGCGGCTGGGAACCCGCTCGCCCCCACACCAATTTTAGTGCCGGCTCGCCCCCAGGGGGTGCGTAAAATCGCCGCCTGGGGGGCCAACGACTGGAGATGCTCTTAGACCGGCAGTCCTGGCCATGGGAAGCCCGGCCCAAAAAAGCCCGACCCGGCCCGGCCCGACGCTGCTCCCGGGCTGGGCTCGGGCCTAGCCCATCATTTTTGTGCTTTTTTGAAGGGGCCTGGCCTGAGGCCCGGCAGGCTTTTACGCGTTCGGGTCGGGCTTGGGCCCAAAAAATAGGCCCGATGCCCAGGATGAGCCGGGCCCGGGCCTAGGTTTTTTTGCCTCGAGCTTGGCTACGCCTGGCCCGCCCGAGGTTTGGCCAGGTATACCGGCAATGCTAGGTTCACGGGGGGGAATTTTACAGGATCAACGGACTGGCTGAGGTGGGGATTTGGGATTGGAAGTTGGGGATGAGGCGGGGCCCACCCCACTGAAAATTAGGGGGGAGAGAGATTAGTTAGTTGGAAAGATTAAGTAAAGCTCTGTGATCGTTTGTGCGTGTAGGATTTTCGGTGCTTAGACTACCTCAATTTCCCCCTTTTGCTTCTCTCACCTTTATCCTTGAGAGTCGTTCTTATCTTCTTCCCGGGTCTGCCCGAGGCCTTCCCTGCCGGCGTTGCCGGTGGGAGATGGCTGAGGAAAGACGCCGGCGTAGTTAGCTTGTTGAAAGTGTAACCAATCCCCGGGTGGTTTTGGTAATTCATAACAACATATAGCTCATTGAACTAATATCCATTCAAGATCAATGTTTCAGAAAGTTCCATGATTGGCATGGCATGGACTAGAGATGTGGACCCTCAAAATGCAAATGACACATATTGGCAAAAGCTCAAGACTCTACATTTTCATTTTAGTGACCCAAGATCACATTGAGTCCATAGGAAAACCAATACTATTAAAAGGGGATGAGGTGTTGCTTAATGGCTTGCTTACTCAAAATGCTTAGTGATATGCTCCAAAGCCCTCAACCACTTTCTCATTTCCACATATGTCCTAAACCTAAAGTCAAACTCGGCCCCACCGATTTGATCTATCCGACGCCACCGAGTTCACTTGACATAGCCACTGCCAGAAGCCCTAATCAATTCGGTCTCACCGATAGGGATCTCGGTCTCACCGGGATGGGATTGCAAACTCTCTGTTTTCCTTCATAACGTTTCGGTCCAATCGAGATGAGCGATCGGTCCCACCGAGTTCAAATGCAAACTCGCTGTTTCATTTTCGTAACATTTTGGTCTCACCGAAATGAGCGATCAGTCCCACCGAGTTTCCCTGACCAACTCTCTATTTGCTTGCTACTGAATCAGTCTCACCGAGTTGAAGTAATCGGTCAAACCGAGATCAAGTTATGCCCTAACCCTAACGTACCGGTCCCACTGAGTTGATCATGTCTATCCCACCGAAAAGCCTAACCTTCACATTTTGAACCATATCGATCTGACCGAGTTTCACTATTCAGTCCCACCAAGTTTGGTAAATTGTGTGTAACAGCTAGATTTTTTGTGGAGGCTATATATACCCCTCCACCCATTCTCCATTCGAGGAGAGAGCCATCAGAATGTGCCTACACTTCTAGCATTCATTTTCTGAGAAAGAACCACCTACTCATGTGTTGAGACCAAGACATTCCAATCCAACCACAAGAATCTTGATCTCTAGCCTTCCCCAAGTTGCTTTCCACTCAAATCATCTTTCCACCATATCCAAATCTGTGTGAGAGAGTTGAGTGTTGGGGAGACTATCATTTGAAGCACAAGAGCAAGGATTTCATAATCGACACACCATCTATTACCTTTTGGAGAGTGGTGTCTCCTAGATTGGTTAGGTGTCACTTGGGAGCCTCCGTCAAGATTGTGGAGTTGAACCAAGGAGTTTGTACGGGCAAGGAGATCATCTACTTCATGATGTCCTTCGTGGGCGATGGCCATGGTGGGATAGACAAGGTTGCTTCTTCGTGGACCCTTTGAGGGTGGAGCCCTCAGTGGACTCCCGCACCAGTTACCCTTCGTGGGTTGAAGTCTCCACCAACGTGGATGTACGATAGCACCCCTATCGGAACCACGCCAAAAATCTCAGTGTCTACATTGCGTTTGCTCCCTCCAAACTCCTCCCATTTACCTTCATATGCAATGGTTTACATTCCGCTGCTATACTCTTAGAATTGCATTTGTAGGTTGATTGCTTGACTTGTGTAAAGTTGCTAAAATCTGCCAGGACTTAAAATTGGCAAAATGCTAGATTTTTATTTGGTCAAGTAGTCTAATCACCCCCTCTAGACATACTTTCGATCCTACAGTTGTATAGTAGATGTGAGACTTGTCCCATAGTGACGTCTTGGAGTACAACATTGGCTCCCATTGGCCGGATCTGTGCATGCTCATCCTGGTTTTTGTCGATGTGCAGCTCCGGTGGCAGGAGTTGTTGCAAGCGGTGGAGCTGAGGCGAGAGATCTTCAAAAATAAGGCTGTCTTCCCCGTCTTTTCGAGCTTGTCGGTCCTCGTGCTGAGGTGCTGCGCTGGGCAGTGGCGGCTCAGTATCTCCACCGTGCTTCCAAGGAGGAAGACGGTAAGGGGGTGCTTGGATGTGGCTCGATTCAATAAGCGAAGTCCTCACTTTCTCTGTTTCTGTTGTGTTGCTGCACTGCTCCCTCTTCTGGCCTGCCGTGGTGGTGAGGGGAAGGGGTAGCTCGATGTGGCGACCTGCGGTGGCGGAGGAGGCCGGGAAAGTTGTGATACTGCAAATAGCTGGAGAAGATTCATTTGGCTGCCGACTCAAGATGCTGGCAGGCAGCAGCTCCAAACCTTGACGCCGATGCTGCGTCACGTCTTCATCAACCTCCATCGGAGGCCCTCTGCAGGACTCATGGTGGCACTTCACTCCCACCCTGCATCAAGTGGTTTCGTCCCCGATGCTCGCATGGGAGGCCACCGTTTGAGACCTTGTTTCTTCAGCGGCGATGAAGAACTTGATTGCTTTTCTTCCTTTTTCGTCCAGGGTCCGTGCTCTAATTGTCAAGGACAGTTTTACAATTGTTGTATTTCTAGAGGTCCTTTCTATAAGTTGTACTGCTCAGCTGGAATATAAATGCAGTATCTAGGAGTTAGCGCATCTCCAGTTGCGCCCCCAATAGGCCCCCAAGACCCTTTTTTAGCGCCGGCTCTAAAAAACGGCCCAGTCGCACCCCGAGAAGCCCATTTTTCGCTGGTTCGGCCCGAAATTGGCGCTGGCGGACCCAGGCTGAACCCGGCACGCTGGGGGTGTCCGGGGGCGCCGGGAGAAGCGTTTTTGGCGCGAAAGCTTGGTGGGACCACCAAGTCAGCGACACACGGCGCATCATCGTCCTCCCTCGTTGCCTCATTTTTCCTGCGGGGAATCAATGCCTTGGTTGCCGCCGGTCAGCCTTACGCTGGCTGATTCCCCACGGGGGGCACAGTAATGCCGCCGGTCAGCATTTCGTTTATTCCCCTCCCTCCACAGGTACACACACGCTGTGCGCTATAAAAAGCCACCCTCCTCTCCGGTGGACACACATTCTGTCGCCCCCCTCTCTCTCTCTCTCTGTCTCATTGCCGGCGCCCTTCTCGTCTCTCTCTCCACCCCCACCAACCTTCGATGGGTGAACGGTTCCCCGACAACGCTGCGTGGCTGATACGTCTCCGTCGTATCTACTTCTCCAAACACTTTTACCCTTGTTTTGGACTCTAACTTGCATGATTAGAATGGAACTAACCCAGACTGACATTGTTTTCTGCAGAATTGCCATGGTGTTATTTTTGTGCAGAAATAAAAGTTCTCGGAATGAACTGAAAATCAAAGGAGAATTATTTTGGAATATATAAAAAATACTGGAAGAAGAATCCACGTTAGGGGGCCTCCACCTGTCCACGGGGGTGGGGGCGCGCCCTACCCCCTGGGCACGCTCCCCTGCCTCGTGGGCCCCCTGACGCTCCACCGACCTCAACCTTGACTCCATATATTCACTTTCGGGGAGAAAAAAATCAAGGAGAAGGATTCATCGCGTTTTACGATACAGAGCCACCGCCAAGCACTAAACTCTCTTGGGAGGGATGATCTGGAGTCCATTCGGGGCTCCGGAGAGGGGAATCCATCGCCATCGTCATCATCAACCATCCTCCATCACCAATTTCATGATGCTCACCGCCGTGCGTGAGTAATTCCATCGTAGGTTTGCTGGACGGTGATGGGTTGGATGAGATTTATCATGTAATCGAGTTAGTTTTGTTAGTGTTTGATCCCTAGTATCCATTATGTTCTGAGATTGATGTTGCTATGACTTTGCTATGCTTAATGCTTGTCACTAGGGCCCGAGTGCCATGATTTCAGATCTGAACCTATTATGTTTTCATCAATATATGAGAGTTCTTGATCCTATCTTGCAAGTCTATAGTCACCTATTATGTGTTATGATCCGTTAACCCCGAAGTGACAATAATCGGGATACTTACCGGTGATGACTGTGGTTTGAGGAGTTCATGTATTCATTATGTGTTAATGCTTTGTTCCGGTACTCTATTAAAAGGAGGCCTTAATATCCCTTAGTTTCCAATAGGACCCCGCTACCACGGGAGGGTAGGACAAAAGATGTCATGCAAGTTCTTTTCCATAAGCACGTATGACTATATTCGGAATACATGCCTACATTACATTGATGAACTGGAGCTAGTTCTGTGTCACCCTAGGTTATCACTGTTACATGATGAACCACATCCGGCATAATTCTCCATCACCGATCCATTGCCTATGAGCTTCCCATATATTGTTCTTCGCTTATTTACTTTTCTGTTGCTATTGTTATCATCACTATAAAACACCAAAAATATTACTTTTGCTACCATTACCTTTTACTACTGTTACCACTACTATCATATTACTTTGCTAGTAAACACTTTGTTGCAGATATTAAGTTATCCAGGTGTGGTTGAATTGACAACTCAACTGCTAATACTTGAGAATATTCTTTGGCTCCCCTTGTGTCGAATCAGTAAATTTGGGTTGAATACTCTACCCTCGAAAACTATTGTGATCCCCTATACTTGTGGGTTATCAAGACTATTTTATGGCACCGTTGCCGGGGAGCATAGCTCTATTCTTTGAGTCACTTGGGATTTATATCTGCTTATCATCATGAAGAACTTGAAAGATCCAAGAACCAAGATTTATCCCTCAACTACGAGGGGAGGTAAGGAACTGCCATCTAGCTCTACACTTGATTCACCTTCTGTTTTGAGTAAGCTTGTGACACCTAGACCTGCTTCTGCTATTAATTCTGATATGTCGCATGTTATTGATGATGCTACTTCTTCTATGCATGATACTTATGATGAAACTACTTCTATGCTTGATAATACCGTGCCACTTGGTGAATTTATTGATGAACAACTTGCTAGGGCTAGAGAGAATGAAATTATTAAAACTGATAATATTGATGAAAGTGATGATGAAGATTCTCCACCTAGATATGAATTACCTGTTGTGCCTGAGGGCTATGTTATGGATAAAAAAACTGCTAGAGATTTTCTTGCTTGCAATGATAGGAGTGATCTTAAGAAATTATTAGCTAAGCTAAAACAAAAAACTGTGAATGCTAGAATGAAATATGATCCTGCTTATGCTACTTCACCTATCTTTGTTACTAATAAGGATTATGAATTCTCTGTCGACCCTGACATAATTACTTTGGTTGAATCTGATCCTTTCTATGGCTATGAATCTGAATCTGTTGTGACCCTAATATAATTACTTTGGTTGAATACTTTAAAGGATGGGGTTCCCACCTCTTCGGCCATGCCTCAAAGAGGAAGAAATGGGTTAAAAAGGAACTAGAAGAGATAGAAAAATTGGAGGAATGTGCCCCCCTGGATTCTGAAACTTATGAGAGAAGGACCATCTTGTGCGCCGCACTTAATGAGATCCTTGCTGATGAAGAGCTTTTTTGGCTTCAGCACTCGAATGAGCGATGGCTGCTCAAAGGGGATCATAACACAACCTATTTTCATCGTATAGCCAACAGAAAAAAGAGGAAAAACACCATTCACTCCCTCACTAATGGGGACATGGTTATAGAAGGCACAAAGGAGCTTTTGGCTCATGCTACATCCTATTATAAAGAACTATTTGGCCCGGCTAGTGGAAATCTTTTCCACCTCTCCTCAGAAACCTGGTCTAATGATGAAAAGCTTATTGAAGATGATAACCTTATCCTAACGAATGTGTTCACAGAAGAAGTTAAAAAGGCCTTATTTGGTATGGAAAGCAATAGGGCTCCTGGACCTAATAATATCCCTGCTGATTTTTATAAACACTCATGGGATTTCGTCAAAAAAGATATAATGCGGTTGTTTGAAGCCTTTCATAACAATACCCTGGATGTAGCCCGTCTGAATTATGGCATTATCACCTTGACTCCAAGCTGAATGGGGCCAAACGAATTCAGCAATATCATCCTATCTGCCTGCTTAGATGCCCCTATAAGCTTATTACTAAGGTGTTGGACAATAGGGTGGCTATCTTCGCTAACAAGCTGGTTAGTAAACACCAAAATGCCTTCATCAAACATAGGAACATTATGGATGGGATCCTTATGTTGCATGAAGTGTTGCATCACACGCACCATAAGAAGGAAGTTGATGTGGTGTTGAAATTGGACTTTGAGAAGGCGTATGACAAGATAAATTGAGACTTTCTTATTGAATGTCATCGCAATCGGGGCTTTGGTCCTACTTGGTGTGGATGGGTAGATAAGATACTTAGAAATGGCACCCTGAGTATTAAACTCAATAAGGAGAATGGACCATACTTCCAAAGCCACAAAGGGGTCCGTCAAGGCGATCCCCACTCCCCCTTCTTGTTTAATATCGCTGTAGAAACCCTTTCGAAAATGATCCTCAATGCCCAGAAAGAAAATCTGTTTATTGGGCTCGCTCCAGACCTGATAGAGGGTGGGGTGGCCATATTACAGTATGCGGATGACACGGTCATTTGCTTCGAGCATGACAAAGATGCAGCTATAAACCTTAAGCTCCTTCTGTACATGTTCGAGCTTATGTCAGGTTTAAAAATTAACTTCATGAAAAGTGAGATTATGTGTGTTGGGGGAGATGATGAGACAATTGCCTTCTACTCCGAGCTGTTTAATTGCAACATTGGACATTTCCCCATGAAGTACCTGGGTGTACCAGTCAGCTATTCCATCTTGCGTAGTCTAGACTGGGATTTCTTGGATGAGAGATTTCTCAAATGTTGTGAAACCTAGATAGGGAATGCAGCCTCTTCGGGAGGTCGTTTGATTCTCCTTAATGCATCTTTAACCACTATAGTATTTTAATATATGTCTATGTTTCTTCTCTCGAAAAAGGTGATTGGGAAACTTGATAAGCATCATAAATTCTTCTGGCAAGAGCATGAGGGTAGAAAACGATACCATTTGGTTAAATGGTCCAGAATCTGCCGCTCCAAGGATAAAGGAGGCCTGGGGGTGAAAGACTTGCACAAACAAAACATAGCCTTCTCACTAAGTGGTGGTGGAAGTTGGAAACACAGCAAGGGCTGTGGCAGGACATTATTTGAGCTAAATACCTCAAAAAAGATATGGTGGTCTCGGTTAAGACTAAATTTGGTGACTCTCCTATTTGGAAGGCTATTATGAAAGTCAAAGAACACTACCTGGCGGGTAGAAAAGTAGTTCTTAAACCTGGTAACTTGGCTAGAGTGTGGGATGATTGTATCGATGGTGAAACTCCCTTGCGTGTCCAATTTCCCGAGCTTTACAGCATCTGTAACGACCAAGGGGTCACGGTTGCAAAGTTTAAAAATGGTGTAGATGACAACTTTTTTTGAAGGCGCCTCCATCCCCCTCTGCTGGAGTAGTGGAGGGATATGAGTAATATGGTATCCTTGTGGCCGACCTCTGACGAACCTGATCAAATCGTGTGGTCCTTGGGGAGAAAGAACAAGTTCTCTACCAAGTCTATATACGAATACCTGGAAGGGAACTTGGCTGGGTGTAATTACAAGTGGATTTGGCAAGCCAAAATCCCGCTTAAGATTCAAATCTTCTTGTGGTAACTTTTTCAAGACTCTATTCGGACTAGGGATGTGATGAGGAGGCGAAACTGGTTGGGGAATCCCTCCTGCTTTTGTAATAATAGGGAGACATCCCAACATCTGTTCTTCACATGTCCGGTTGCTAGGGTCATGTGGAGGACTGTTGGATGCATGTTGCGCACGGACCGTTGTCCGAATAACATTTGGCAATATTTTCTCCTGGTGCTACAGCTTCCTTACAGATGGAGAGAAGTTCTATAATTTTGGATTAGCTGCACTTTGCTGGGCTATGTGGAATTTTCGTAACAGAACCACCTTTGAATTCAAGAAGTTGGGATCTCCATTTAACGTGATATATGTTGCTTGTGGTTATATTACATACTGGGCAGGTCTGATGAGGGGAGAAGACCATGAAGCAATGGAGCGTGGAGCTAAGATGCTGACGATCAATGCCTCGAACATGATGCATATCTGCGCGGCGCCAGGAGGGAACAACTGAGGGCGTGGATGGCAGGAAAAAAGCTCCTCTACAACTCGTTTCCTCCCGAGTAATGCTTTCCTTTGTTCCGGATTATCTTTTGGTGTTCTGGTGTCTGGTGGTGTGTTTGGTATTCAGCTCCTGCGTGAGCATAACTCTGGTCAGCCTGTTGATTTTGTGTGCGTATAGTAGTTATGTTGGTGTCACTGGGTTTCCCCCCGCGATGAACTGCCCGATGACGGGTGTTTATCGTGGGTTTCCCAGGGATGCTTGAACTCGCATTCCCCTTTCTTTGGTTTCTTGGGTGGTCGTTGAACTGTTATATTTCCGTTACAAAAGTAATGGAAAGGGGTTACGCTCGGTTCAAAAAAATGATACAGCCACCCTGTTCACTAATGACGAGAAAACTCGCTACTATTGTATCCTTAAGATATTTCAGTTCTTATTAAAGGGTGATGCTAAGATATGGTTTAATTCTCTTGATCCTGGTTGTGTGCGTAGTCCCCAGGATATGATTTATTACTTCTCTGCTAAATATTTCCCTGCTCATAAGACACAAGCTGCTTTAAGGGAAATATATAATTTTGTGCAAATTGAAGAAGAGAGTCTCCCACAAGCTCAGGGGAGGCTTCTCCAATTACTTAATGCTTTGCCTGATCATCCTCTTAAGAAAAATGAAATACTTGATATCTTTTATAATGGACTAACCGATGCTTCCAGAGACCACCTGGATAGTTGTGCTGGTTGTGTTTTCAGGGAAAGAACACCAGATGAAAGCTGAAATTTTATTGAATAATATGTTGACTAATGAAAATAATTGGACACTTCCTGATCCAATTCCTGAACCAACTCCTAAGCCAACTCCGAAGAAAAGGGGTATTCTATTTCTCGATCCTGAAGATATGCAAGAGGCAAAGAAATCTATGAAAGAAAAAGGTATTAAAGCTGAAGATGTTAAGAATTTACCTCCTATTGAAGAAATACATGGTCTTAATTTACCGCCTGTTGAAGAAACACATGGTCTTGATAACCCGACACAGGTAGTAAAGGTAAATTCTCTCTATAGATATGATAAAGCTGAAATCCCATTTACTAAGTTTGCTAGCCAATGCTTAGATGAGTTTGATAACTTTATGGTTAAGCAAGAAAACTTCAATGCTTATTTTGGTAGAGAATTAAAACACAATGCTGATATGCTTGAACACTTGGGTGATTATATGGGTAATGTTAAAGGTGAACTTAAACTTATTAGTAAACATGCTTCTATGGTTACCACTCAAGTAGAACAAGTACTTAAAGCTCAGAATGATTTGCTCAATGAATTAAATAGTAAGAAAAATGATAATGCTGTTAGAGTTATGACTAGAGGTGGTAAAATTACTCAGGAACCCTTGTATCCCGAGGGCCATCCTAAGAGAATTGAGCAAGATTCTCAGAGAAATAATATTGGTGCACCTAGTCCTTCTAAGAGGAAGAAAAAGAAAAATGATATGACTTTGCATGCTTCTAGTGAACCTGTTATTGACACACCTGAGAATCCTAATGATATCTCTACTTCTGATGCTGAAAGACAATCTGGTAATGAGCATGAACCTAGTGATAATGTTAATGATGATGTTCATGTTGATGCTCAACCCAGTAATGACAATGATGTAGAGATTGAACCTGTTGTTGATCTTGATAACCCACAATCAAAGAATCAATGTTATGATAAGAGAGACTTTGTTGCTAGGAAGCATGGTAAGGAAAGAGAACCATGGGTTCAGAAACCCATGCCTTTTCCTCCCAAACCATCCAAGAAAAAGGATGATGAGGATTTTGAGCGCTTTGCTGAAATGATTAGACCTATCTTCTTGCATATGCGTTTGACTGATATGCTTGAAATGAATCCTTATGCTAAGTACATGAAAGAAATTTTTACTAATAAAAGAAAGATACCGGAAGCTGAAATTTCCACCATGCTTGCTAATTATACTTTTAAGGGTGGAATACCTAAGAAACTTGGAGATCCAGGAGTACCAACTATACCATGCTCTATTAAAAGAAACTATGTTAAAACTGCTTTATGTGATCTTGGAGCCAGTGTCAGTGTTATGCCTCTCTCTTTATATCGTAGAATTGATTTGAATAAGTTGACACCTACTGAAATATCTTTGCAAATGGCTGATAAATCAACTGCTATACCTGTCGGTATTTATGAGGATGTGCCTGTTGTGGTTGCAAACGTTACTATTTTAACGGACTTTGTTATTCTTGAAATTCCCGAGGACGAAGTATGTCTATTATTCTTGAAAGACCCTTTTTGAATACTGCAGGGGTTGTTATTGATTGCACCGAAGGCAATGTCACTTTTCATGTTAATGGTAATGAGCATACGATACACTTTCCGAGGAAACAACCTCAAGTCCACAGTATCAATTCTATTGGAAAATTTTCATCTATTACTATTGGAGGTTTTGAATTTCCTCTTCCTACTGTCAAGAAGAAATATGATATTCTTATTGTTGGGGATGTGCATATCCCCGTTGAAGTAACCTAGTGTTATTCGAAAATTCTCCGGTTCCATGTTATTCGGAATGAGTTTGTTAACAAGACCTGATCAACCTTGTTAGTGGATTCCTTTTGATGAGCATGAGATGGATGAATTTAGAAAACACAACTCTCTGTACCCTCTTTTTACTTTCTGTTATTTATATTAAATAAAGCAAAAATAGTAATTTCTGTCTGTTTTCTGAATTATCCATGCAATAAAAAATACCTCGAAAATAAAAGTTCTCCAAATGCCTTGAAATTTAAATATGATTTTTTCTAAAATATTTGAGAATATCTTGCACTGAGAACACAACATGGGGGGCAAGCACCTGGCCACGAGGGTGGAGGGCGTGCCCTACCCCCTAGGCGCGCCCCCTGCCTCATGGGCCCACGGTGGCTCCCCTCCACTTATTCCAACTACCACACACTCCTTCCTCCCACAAACATCACTAACGAGCTCAAACCTGAGTCCAAGCTCATTTTGCTGCCATTTTCGGTCTCCTTGCTCAAAGCTCCATTCAAAAAACTGTTTTGGGGGATTGTTCCTTGGTATGTGACTCCTCCAATGGTCCAATTAGTTTTTGTTCTAGTGCTTTATTCATTGCATATTTTTGCTGCTTAGGTGAGCTTGTTCTTGAGCTTGCATGTCAAATTTATGTGGTCAAAAGTAGTTTTGATGCATGATATTGCCTCTAGGCACTTGTAGGAGTAGTTGCTATCAATATTGTTGAGTTTGGTTCACTTTTATTTTGAAGTTACTAAAAATTTCAGAAATTTTTAGAAAAAGATGAAGAGATTTTTGAGGGGCTCATCGAGCCAAAGCTCGAAGGATAAGCAAAGTGAGGAGGACCAGAGGCCCAAATATAATCTTCCTCGCACTGCGGAGGTTCGGCCATGTGAATGGCCTTGTGATGATTTCTTGAGAGCAGCCGAGATTTATGATGATTTCTATGAATTGGCTAAGAATGCAGGCCTCACCGCCTTCCTCCACGACCAACGCGAACAGTATCTCTTACTCACCAATATCTTTGTGCAAAACTTTCATTTCCATGCTAGGAGCTCACCACCTATGGTGGAATTTTATTTATGTGATGAGCATAAGGAAATGTCACTTCATGATTTTTGTCGGGTTTTTTGATCCCTTTCGAGGGCAGCGTAGAGGAACCACATCGTGACGATCTGGATGGGTTTATTGATACCATTACTGTAGGGGAAACGAGGGAGGTTTCCGACGCACGAATTACTAGCATACACTTTCTTGTTCTACGTTACTTTGCTATATTAGCTATTAGATGCTTAATTGGGCGCGGAAACTATGGAAACCTGAGTGACCCTGATATTGTTATTTTATGCCATGCTTTATTTCGTGATGACACATTCAGTATGGGCGCTATTATTGCAAAGCGGTTAAATCTTAACCGTACTAAGGGCCCCGTCCTTGGAGGCATCTTCGTCTCGCGCCTCGCTGCACACTTTAACATACCTATTAGGCATTATGATAAGGAAGAGAAGTTGCTGCCTCCTGTCTATTTAGATTATAAGAGTACGGTAGCACATGATTTTATTGTTAAGAATAGGGAAAAGGCGCTTGAGTACAAATTAATATTTGGTAAAAATCATCCTGAGACTATTACCTTGCCTGCTCCTTTCTTGTTTGATTTATCTGCAGGCAAGTACCTTGTTCCGTTGGAGGCCATTCATGCCTACCGGAACCCTACATCAGCTACAGAGCCAGAGCTAGAACCACAATTTGATCCTCCACGACAGTCTGATTACCAGTGGGATCCGGAGGTGATTGCCAACCAGTGGCAAGCCGAGGTTTCTTCACAGTACGACCCCAACTATAAATTTGGATATCCGCCAAGCCAGCCGTGGCCATAGACCAACTTAGGCCAAAAGCCTAAGCTTGGGGGATTACGTATTTCTTACTAAAATTACATTCATGTTCACACACTCATGCTTGTTGTCGGTGCTCATACTTTTTTATTGTAATATCCATGCTAGTTTATTTCCTTTTTATGCTTTCTTCTTGTGTGTTTGATAAACCTTAATAAAAACAAAAAAAATTAGTTGTAGCTTTTAGCTAGTTTAATTTCCATGCTTGTAGTAGTAATTAAAAAGAAAACCCAAAAAGTTTTCTCTTTCTTCTTTTGCTTGTTGGGAGCTTCCCCGTGGAATCTGGTGGGTCAAATAACTTACCCAGCTCGCACGACAAGGATGGGAATGAGATAGCATTGCCCGAGCCCGTTACCCGCCTTACCTATGAAGGCCTTAAATGTGGGATCTAAAATTAGTAAATCCCAGGTAATTCCCACCCTTACCCACCCAAATTTCCACCCATCCCACCCCTTTGGTCAAAAAACGCTAAGAAAATCCTAACCTAGCTAGCCACAACATATTATTTATTGTGCTGAAATGCTATTTTCTACTGAAATGCTATCGAAGGTTGTTGTTGATTGTGTGTATGGGTTTCATCACGAGGATAAAAAATCGATAGGGATGGGGATGGGGATGGGAATATTTTTATCCCCACAAGCAGGTATGGGGACGGGGACGGGCATGCGAAGGCTGTCGCGGGGACGACGATGGGAGTCTAATGCCCGCCTGAGCAATCCCCATTGCTAGTCTTGCCCGTGGCAGCCCTGTTTAGGTTTTAGGGAGCATCAACATTGGCATGTGCCCTATGTGTGACACATAGGGGAGACAACAAGGTAGAAGAAGGGGAAAAGTGGGATGGCCTAGGCCCGACCCGAACTTATCGTGCTTCGGGCCATGGTAAACTGGGCCAGCCCAGCTCGGATTACTTACCGTGTCATGCCAGGCCATGTGTCATGCCAAAGGGAGGCCCAAGCATGGCCCAATCGCCCTTTGTGCCGCCTTCGGATCGGGCCAGCCCAAGCACAGCCCAGTACAATACGCTTCATTTTAAATCAAGATATTTAACTACGACATGCATTTTGTATTTCAAAATTTCTAATTAAGGCATCTTATGAAGTACTCCCTCTGTCCCAAAATAAGTGACTCAACTTTGTACTAGCTTTAGTACAAAGTTAGTACAAAGTTGAGTCATTCTTTGGGGATGGAGGGAGTACATAAATACATATTTATTTGCAAACCCCTCTTTTCTTTGTTTACAAGAACATAACTACATTATATAGGTTCTCCTAATAATCACAACACGCGTTTACGAAGATTTTAGACCCAAACCGTGTTGGCCCGGTCCAAGCACGACCTGAAGGAAATATGCCCTAGAGGCAATAATAAAGTTATTATTTATTTCCTTATATCATGATAAATGTTTATTATTCATGCTACAATTGTATTAACCGGAAACATAATACTTGTGTGAATACATAGACAAACAAAGTGTCACTAGTATGCCTCTACTTGACTAGCTCGTTAATCGAAGATGGTTATGTTTCCTAACCATAAAGAAAAGAGTTGTTATTTGATTAACGTGATCACATCATTAGGAGAATGATGTGATTGACATGACCCATGCCATTAGCTTAGCACCCGATCGTTTAGTATGTTGCTATTGCTTTCTTCATGACTTATACATGTTCCTATGACTATGAGATTATGCAACTCCCGTTTACCGGAGGAACACTTTGTGTGCTACCAAACGTCACAACATAACTGGGTGATTATAAAGGAGCTCTACAGGTGTCTCCAAAGGTACATGTTGGGTTGGCGTATTTCGAGATTAGGATTTGTCACTCCGATTGTCGGAGAGGTATCTCTGGGCCCTCTCGGTAATGCACATCACATAAGCCTTGCAAGCATTGCAACTAATGAGTTAGTTGTGAGATGATGTATTACGGAACGAGTAAAGAGACTTGCCGGTAACGAGATTGAACTAGGTATTAAGATACCGACGAACGAATCTCGGGCAAGTAACATACCGATGACAAAGGGAACAACGTATGTTGTTATGCGGTCTGACCGATAAAGATCTTCGTAGAATATGTAGGAGCCAATATGGGCATCCAGGTCCTGCTGTTGGTTATTGACCGGAGACGTGTCTCGGTCATGTCTACATTGTTCTCGAACCCGTAGGGTCCGCACGCTTAAGGTTTCGATGACAGTTATATTATGAGTTTATGAGTTTTGATGTACCGAAGGAGTTCGGAGTGCCGGATGAGATCGGGGACATGACGGGGAGTCTCGAAATGATCGAGACGTAAAGATTGATATATTGGACGACTATATTCGGACATCGGAAAGGTTCCGAGTGATTCGGGTATTTTTCGGAGTACCGGGTAGTTACGGGAGAAGCAATGGGCCTTGATGGGCTTTAGTGGGAAGAGGAGAAAGGGCCAAGGGGCTGCTGCGCCCCCCTCCCCTCTAGTCCGAATTGGACTAGGGAAAAGGGGGCCGGCCACCTCTCCTTCTCCTCCACTTCCTTCTCCCTTCCTCCCCTCTTGGTGGACTCCTACTAGGACTTGGAGTCCTAGTAGGACTCCACATCCTGGCCGCACCTAGCCTTGGCCGGCCTCCTCCTCCTCCATCCTTTATATACTGAGGCAAGGGCACCCCATGAACACAAGTTGATCCACGTGATCTTATTCTTAGCCGTGTGCGGCGCCGCCAGCCACCATAGTCCTCGATAATATTGTAGCGGTGCTTAGGCGAAGCCCTGCAGCAGTAGTACATCAAGATCGTCACCACGCCGTCGTGCTGACGGAACTCTTCCCTGACACTTTGCTGGATCGGAGACCGGGGATCGTCATCGAGCTGAACGTGTGCTAAAACTCGGAGGTGCCATAGTTTCGGTGCTTGATCGGTCAGGCCGTGAAGACGTACGACTACATCAACCAAACGCTTCCGTTGTCGATCTACAAAGGGTACGTTGATCACACTCTCCTCTCGTTGCTATGCATCACCATGATCTTGCGTGTGCGTAGGAAATTTTTTGAAATTACTACGTTGCCCAACAGTGGTATCAGAGCCTAGGTTTTATATGTTGATGTTATATGCATGAGTAGAACACAAGTGAGTTGTGGGCGATATAAGTCATACTGCTTACCAGCATGTCATACTTTGGTTCGGCGGTATTGTTGGACGAAGTGGCCCGGACCGACATTACGCGTACGCTTACGCGAGACCGGTTCTCCCGACATGCTTTGCACATAGGTGGCTTGCGGGTGACAGTTTCTCCAATTTTAGTTGAATCGAGTGTGGCTACGCCCGGTCCTTGCGAAGGTTAAAACAACACCAACTTGACAAACTATCGTTGTGGTTTTGATGCGTAGGTAAGATTGGTTCTTGCTTAAGCCCGTAGCAGCCACGTAAAACTTGCAACATCAAAGTAGAGGACATCTAACTTGTTTTTGCAGGGCATGTTGTGATGTGATATGGTCAAGACATGATGCTAAATTTTATTGTATGAGATGATCATGTTTTGTAACCGAGTTATCGGCAACTGGCAAGAGCCATATGGTTGTCGCTTTATTGTATGCAATGCAATCGCGCTGTAATGCTTTACTTTATCACTAAACGGTAGCGATAGTCGTGGAAGCACAAGCTCGGCGAGACGACAACGATGCTACGATGGAGATCAAGGTGTCGCACCGGTGACGATGGTGATCACGATGGTGCTTCGGAGATGGAGATCACAAGCACAAGATGATGATGGCCATATCATATCACTTATTTTGATTGCATGTGATGTTTATCTTTTATGCATCTTATCTTGCTTTGATTAACGGTAGCATTATAAGATGATCTCTCACTAAATTATCAAGAAGTGTTCTCCCTGAGTATGCACCGTTGCGAAAGTTCTTCGTGCTGAGACACCATGTGATGATCGGGTGTGATAGGCTCTATGTTCAAATACAACGGGTACAAAACAGTTGCACACGCGGAATACTCAGGTTATACTTGACGAGCCAAGCATATACATATATGGCCTCGGAACACGGAGACCGAAAGGTCGAGCGTGAATCATATAGTAGATATGATCAACATAGTGATGTTCACCAATGAAACTACTCCATCTCACGTGATGATCGGACATGGTTTAGTTGATTTGGATCACGTAATCACTTAGAGGATTAGAGGGATGTCTATCTAAGTGGGAGTTCTTAAGTAATATGATTAATTGAACTTAAATTTATCATGAACTTAGTCCTGGTAGTATTTTGTAAATTATGTTGTAGATCAATAGCTCGTGTTGTTGTTTCCCTGTGTTTATTTTGATATGTTCCTAGAGAAAATTGTGTTGAAATATGTTAGTAGCAATGATGCGGATTGGATCAGTGATATGAGGTTTATCCTCATTGCTGCACAGAAGAATTATGTCCTTGATGCACCGCTAGGTGACGGACCTATTGCAGGAGCAGATGCAGACGTTATGAACGTTTGGCTAGCTCAATATGATGGCTACTTGATAGTTTAGTGCACCATGCTTAATGGCTTAGAATCGGGACTTCAAAGACGTTTTGAACTTCATGGAGCATATGAGATGTTCCAGGAGTTGAAGTTAATATTTCAAGCAAATACCCGAGTTGGGAGATATGAAGTCTCCAACAAGTTCTATAGCTAAAAGATGGAGGAGAATCACTCAACTAGTGAGCATATGCTCAGATTGTCTGAGTACTACAATCGCTTGAATCAAGTGGGAGTTAATCTTCCAGATAAGATAGTGATTGACAGAATTCTCTAGTCACCATCACCAAGTTAGTAGAACTTCGTGATGAACTATGATATGCAAGGGATAACGGAAACGATTCCCAAGCTCTTCGTAATGCGGAAATTGACGAAGGTAGAAATCGAGAAAAACATCAAGTGTTGATGGTAGACAAGACCACTAGTTTCAAGAAAAGGGCAGAGGGAAGAAGGGGAACTTCAATAAGAACAGCAAGCAAGTTGCTGCACAAGTGAAGAAGCCCAAGTCTGGTCCTAAGCCTGAGACTAAGTGTTTCTACTGCAAAGGGACTGGTCACTGGAAGCGGAACTACCCCAAGTGATTGGCAGATAAGAAGGATGGCAAAGTGAACATAAGTATATTTGATATACATGTTATTGATGTGTACTTTACTAGTGTTTATAGCAACCCCTCAGTATTTGATACTGGTTCAGTTGCTAAGATTAGTAACTCGAAACGGGAGTTGCAGAATAAAGAGAGACTAGTTAAGGGTGAAGTGACGATGTGTGTTGGAAGTGGTTCCAAGATTGATATGATCATCATCGCACACTCCATATACTTTCGGGATTAGTGTTGAACCTGAATAAGTGTTATTTGGTGTTTGCGTTAAGCATGAATATGATTTGATCATGTTTATTGTAATACGGTTATTCATTTAAGTAAGAGAATAAATTATTGTTCTATTTACATGAATAAAACCTTATATGGTTACACACCCAATGAAAATAGTTCGTTGGATCTCGATCGTAGTGATACACATAATCATAATATTGAAACCAAAAGATGCAAAGTTAATAATGATAGTGCAACTTATTTGTGGCACTACCGTTTAGGTCATATTGGTGTAAAGCGCATGAAGAAACTCCATGCTGATGAGCTTTTGGAATCACTTGATTATGAATCAGTTGATGCTTGCGAACCATGCCTCATGTGCAAGATGACTAAGACTCTGTTCTTCGGAACAATGGAGCGAGCAACAGATTTGTTGGAAATCATACATACTGATGTATGTGGTCCGATAAATATTGAGGCTCGCGACAAGTATCATTATTTTCTGATCTTCACAGATGATTTGAGCAGATATGAGTATATCTACTTGATGAAACATAAGTCTGAAACATTTGAAAAATTCAAAGAATTTCAGAGTGAAGTGAAAAATCATCGTAACAAGAAAATAAAGTTTCTACGATCTGATCGTAGAGAAGAGTATTTGAGTTACGAGTTTGGCCTTCAGTTTAAAACAATGTGAAATAGTTTCACTACTCACGCCACCTGGAACACCACAATGTAATGGTGTGTCCAAACGTCATAACCATACTTTATTAGACATGGTGCGATCTATGATGTCTCTTACCGATCTACCACTATCATTTTGGGGTTATGCATTAGAGACAGCTGCATTCACGTTAAAAGGGCACCATCTAAATCTGTTGAGACGACACCGTATGAACTATGGTTTGGCAAGAAACCGAAGTTGTCGTTTCTTAAAGTTTGGGGTTGCGATGCTTATATGAAAAAGTTTCATCCTGATAAGCTCAAACTCAAATCGGAGAAGTGCGTCTTCATAGGATACCCAAAAGAAAATGTTGGGTACACCTTCTATCATAGATCCGAAGGCAAGATATTCGTTGCTTAGAATGGATCCTTTCCAGAGAAGGATTTTCTCTCGAAAGAAGTGAGTGGGAGGAAAGTAGAACTTGATGAGGTAACTGTACCTGCTCCCTTATTGGAAAGTAGTTCATCACAGAAATCTGTTCCTGTGAATACTACACCAATTAGTGAGGAAGCTAATGATGATGATCATGTAACTTCAGATCATGTTACTACCAAATCTCGTAGGTAAACCAGAGTGAGATCCACACCAGAGTGGTACGGTAATCCTATTCTGGAAGTCCTGTTACTAGACCATGACGAACTTGCGAACTATGAGGAAGCGATGATGAGCCCAGATTCCGCGAAATGGTTTGAGGCCATAAAATCTGAGATATGATCCATGTATGAGAACAAAGTATGGACTTTGATGGATTTGCCCGATGATCGGCAAGCCATAGAAAATAAATGGATCTTCAAGAGGAAGACGGACGCTGATAGTAGTGTTACTATCTACAAAGCTAGAATTGTCACAAAAGGTTTTCGACAAATTCAAAGGTGTTGACTACGATGAGATTTTCTCACTCGTATCTATGCTTAAGTCTGTCCGAATCATGTTAGCAATTGCCGCATTTTATGAAATCTGGCAAATGGATAAACAAAACTGCATTCCTTAATGGATTTACTAAAGAAGAGTTGTATACGATGCAACTAGAAGGTTTTGTTGATCCTAAAGGTGTTAACTAAATATGCAAGCTCCAGCGATCCATCTATGGACTGGTGCAAGAATCTCGGAGTTGGAATGTACGCTTTGATAAGTTGATCAAAGCATATAGTTTTATACATACATACGGTGAAGCCTGTATTTACAACAAAGTGAGTGGGAGCACTACAAAATTTCTGATAAGTATATGTGAACACCATATTGTTGATCGGAAATAATGTATAATTTTCTGGAAAGCATAAAGGAATATTTGAAAGGAGTTTTTCAAAGAAAGACCTCGGTAAAGCTGCTTACATATTGAGCATCAAGATCTATAGAGATAGATCAAGACGCTTGATAAGTTTTTCAATGAATACATACCTTGACAAGATTTTGAAGTAGTTCAAAATGGAACAGTCAAAGAAAGAGTTCTTGCCTATGTTGCAAGGTGTGAAATTGAGTAAGACTCAAAGCCCGACCACGGGAGAAGATAGAAATAGAATGAAAGTCATTCCCTATGCCTCAGCCATAGGTTCTATAAAGTATGTCATGCTGTGTACCAGATCTGTTGTATACCCTACACTGTGTTAAGCAAGGGAGTACAATAGTGATCTAAGAGTAGATCACTGGACAGCGGTCAAAATTATCCTTAGTGGAATAAGAAAATATTTCTCAATTATGGAGGTGACAAAAAGGTTCGTCGTAAAAAGTTACGTCGATGCAAGTTTTGACACAGATCTGGATGACTCTAAGTCTCGATCTAGATACATATTGGAAGTGGGAGCAATAAGCTAGAGTAGCTCCGTGCAGAGCATTGTTGACATAGAAATTCGCAAAATACTTACGGATCTGAATGTGGCAGACCCATTGAAATTATCTCACAAGCAAAACATGATCACACCTTAGTACTCTTTGGGTGTTAATCACATAGCAATGTGAACTAGATTACTGACTCTAGTAAACCCTTTTGGGTGTTGATCACATATCGATGTGAACTATGGGTGTTAATCACATGGTGATGTGAACTATTGCTGTTAAATCACATGGCGATGTGAACTAGATTATTGACTCTAGTGCAAGTGGGAGACTGAAGGAAATATGCCCTAGAGGCAATAATAAAGTTATTATTTATTTCCTTATAACATGATAAATGTTTATTATTCATGCTAGAATTGTATTAACCGGAAACATAATACTTGTGTGAATACATAGACAAACAAAGTGTCACTAGTATGCCTCTACTTGACTAGCTCGTTAATCGAAGATGGTTATGTTTCCTAACCATAAACAAAAGAGTTGTTATTTGATTAACGGGATCACATCATTAGGAGAATGATGTGATTGACATGACCCATTCCATTAGCTTAGCACCCGATCGTTTAGTATGTTGCTATTGCTTTCTTCATGACTTATACATGTTCCTATGACTATGAGATTATGCAACTCCCGTTTACCGGAGGAACACTTTGTGTGCTACCAAACGTCACAACGTAACTGGGTGATTATAAAGGAGCTCTACAGGTGTCTCCAAAGGTACATGTTGGGTTGGCGTATTTCGAGATTAGGATTTGTCACTCTGATTGTCGGAGAGGTATCTCTGGGCCCTCTCGGTAATGCACATCACATAAGCCTTGCAAGCATTGCAACTAATGAGTTAGTTGTGAGATGATGTATTACGGAACGAGTAAAGAGACTTGCCGGTAACGAGATTGAACTAGGTATTAAGATACCGACTATCGAATCTCGGGCAAGTAACATACCGATGACAAAGGGAACAACGTATGTTGTTATGCGGTCTGACCGATAAAGATCTTCATAGAATATGTAGGAGCCAATATGGGCATCCAGGTCCCGCTATTGGTTATTGACCGGAGACGTGTCTCGGTCATGTCTACATTGTTCTCGAACCCGTAGGGTCCGCACGCTTAAGGTTTCGATGACAGTTATATTATGAGTTTATGAGTTTTGATGTATCGAAGGAGTTCGGAGTCCCGGATGAGATCGGGGACATGACGAGGAGTCTCGAAATGATCGAGACGTAAAGATTGATATATTGGACGACTATATTCAGACATCGAAAAGGTTCCGAGTGATTCGGGTATTTTTCGGAGTACCGGGTAGTTACGGAAGAAGCAATGGATCTTGATGGGCTTTAGTGGGAAGAGGAGAAAGGGCCAAGGGGCTGCTGCGCCCCCTCCCCTCTAGTCCGAATTGGACTAGGGAAAAGGGGGCTGGCCACCTCTCCTTCTCCTCCACTTCCTTCTCCCTTCCTCCCCTCTTGGTGGACTCCTACTAGGACTTGGAGTCCTAGTAGGACTCCACATCCTGGCCGCACCTAGCCTTGGTCGGCCTCCTCCTCCTCCATCCTTTATATACTGAGGCAAGGGGCACCCCATGAACACAAGTTGATCCACGTGATCTTATTCTTAGCCGTGTGCGGCGCCCCCAGCCACCATAGTCCTCGATAATATTGTAGCGGTGCTTAGGCGAAGCCCTGCAGCAGTAGTACATCAAGATCGTCACCACGCCGTCGTGCTGACGGAACTCTTCCCTGACACTTTGCTGGATCGGAGACCGGGGATCGTCATCGAGCTGAACGTGTGCTAAAACTCGGAGGTGCCATAGTTTCGGTGCTTGATCGGTCAGGCCGTGAAGACGTACGACTACATCAACCAAACGCTTCCGTTGTCGATCTACAAAGGGTACGTAGATCACACTCTCCTCTCGTTGCTATGCATCACCATGATCTTGCGTGTGCGTAGGAATTTTTTTGAAATTACTACGTTGCCCAACACGACCCTCATCACCGTACCGGTTTTTGCCACCCATTTTCTCAATCTTAGGCCCATCCCGGCTCAGTTTTATCGTGTCGTGCCATCCTGTCCTGTTTTACTTCGTGTTGTGCCGTGCTTTGGACCGTACTGTGCCGGTCGGGTTTCGTGCCAACCCAGAAAATCCTGGCCCAAGTCCCAGGTTTAGTGAAATCCATGCCCACTTTATTCCACTTCCACTCTAGAATAGCTAATGGTTGAAGAGTGCCAATATCGTTGAAGTTCCGCCTTGACTCAATGACAAACTTCACATTCAGAAAACATAGCTAGTGAGTTCCCTCTTCATCCTAGTCCCCATAACCTTTCATGGAGTTTCTGATTCATTTTGGTACTAGTGGAATGAATGGAGAGAGAGGTGTTATGAGCTTCCTTAAGGATTAGCCGCCTCCAGCCATGTTTTCCTTGGCACCACTAGTCGGTCTTCAAAGAACACCTTCCCTCGAGAATCTAAAGAGAAACATTTAGCTTTCCTTGTAGTGATGTTCTCTTTGATACAACATATACTAACATCTTGGGTTTGACCAGCTCTAATTCGATTCTCAAGAGTTGGTTTAGCAACATAGATAGACAAAAAAATCCTTGAGGAACAAGCTCATGATTAAGCTTCCAAGAATACTCATAAAGAAGGGGGCGATCTTGCATAATCATGAGATTGTTGCAATAAGATTTTTGACTTTGTGCATCATCCATGACATTTGCTTTGCGTGGAGTGAAGGAGATTCATACATCATAGTCTTTGGTCATTTCAATCTATAGTCTTTGCCTGAGATTCAAGTCAGGATGGATAAAGATACACTTCAAACTTTCATGACCCGAGTAGATTTCACAAATTTTAGAGCAAGTGATGTCGCCAAGTTTTAGAGCATGTACTACGACTGCAAGTTCCAAATCATGAGTTGGATAAATCAGCTCACGTGGATGCATCTAACGAGAAGTGTATGCCACCACATGACGATCTTGCATGAGGATGCAATCTAGTCCTTGATGAGAAGCATCACAATATATAGATGTCAAAATCTTGCATGAGGAACAAGCGTCGAGGTAATAGCCAGTTTATCTTTCAGAGCCCGGGCAAGGAGAATCTTCTCAGCTATCGATCCCTGAATTTGGGACAACAAACCCGCGGTGTTGCACCTTGGCATGGTTCTAGATCAGCGGGTACCAAGTCAATCAAGCCCGCCGATCAAGCTCTATATCCTGAGGTCAGACCTCTGCTTGTACGCAGATACACCAAGGGATATGTCTTCTAGACCTCCTTTGAGCGTCAACACGTCATTCATAAATTATCATATAAAAGGGGGCAAATTGGGTTCATCCTCGAGTAGGCAGAGGTCGACAAACTTATCATAGAGATGCAAAAGTTGGCTACCGTCCATGGTTGAAGAAAACATACTTCACTCGGAGTTTGACACACAATGCTTCATACCTATTGTGCAACTACTTATGCAAACCTAGTTGTTGAACATCCTAGTGCAAAGGTTTTCGACCAGTTTTCCCTTGAGAAGGCAACCCAAGGTTTATCAAACCTAGATGATCTTATCGAACCTACCTGCATTCACATCTACCGTGGTTGTAGCTTTGCTAGTTGCAGCAAGTAATGAGCAGATAGTGTAAATAAAATATTTGCATTCTAGAACAAATAATAACCGTGGATAAAAGCACAGTATATGGGATTTTAGAGGTTTATTCTTGTAGAGAAAATTAGAGCGGGGCCTATAAGTTCATTAGTGGCATCTCTTTTTTGATAAAGGGCCCTTTTATTATCCCAAAATGTAGCATCAAAGTGATACAAAGCATTAAGAGTATCATCCGGCCTCTGCATAATTAGGATGCACACAGCCAGACACCAGTAGTCTCATAAACAAAAAGATAAAAGATCGACAATTCGGCAACAGTAGAGTCCATAGACCGACAATATGCCTACTACGTGGTCAGCCATCCAAATAGCGTCAAATTTGTATCCGCCCACAAGTGTTGCCGATATTTTTGGTCATTGGCTGGACGGTATTTCAAATAGGTACAAAACGCTAATAAGGATAGGAGCGTATGCCTTACTATGGTCGCTTTGGCTATGTAGAAATGATGTTGTTTTTAATGACAAAAGTGTTTCTCCTTTGCAGGTTATTTTCCGTTGTACGCACTTGCTTCGTACGTGGTGTACGCTACAACGAGCGGAGTACCAACCGCTATTTAAGGCGGTGTGTATGTTGTTGGAGCAGGTGACTGCGAAGGTATTTATCCAATATAGATGGCAGCATAATCTCCGGCTCGGTCCATCATCTCATTCGACTTAGTGGCATCTCTTATAATTGCATAGTCATTTGAATTGAATAATCCAAATAATCATATGAGGTGCGACCACCCAGGTCCCAGGTTCCAACGGCCCCCAACTTGTGCATAAAATAGAAGGGAAACGTTCCCAGATCCGCCGGATGCGCGCGGGTCCTGCGATCGTATCGATTGTGTGACTGGCGATGGTAGCAGCACCCTTTAAAAAAACAAGGCGAACGAGAGAACTGTTTTCAATCGTTCTTTTCCTTATCTTCTTCTTCCCTGTAACGAGGATGCCGGGGCACCCGCATCACAGGCATCAACTCCCGCCCGCACCCACCAGCACACATGTCTCCGGCTGCGCCCGCGGCACACTCCGCCATGCACGTGCCCCCGATGAGATCCACCGCCGCAAGCCTCCCCCTCCCCTCTCCCTGTTCCTCCTCCACACCTCCATCTCCTTCTCAGGGAGCACGCTATTCTGCTCAGTTTTTTTTGCTGGAAGCGGCTGGATTGGGAGCTGGAAGCAGCCTCCTTTTCTGCTGCAACCGGCCATCGCCGGAGCTGGGAACCATCACTGTTTTGCTGGAACCGGGCGGAGCGCGAGCTGGAACTGGCATTTAATTTTGTTGCAACCGGCTACAGAAAAGCTTCAACCAGCGGCAAAAAAAAGCTTCAACCATACACGACGGAAGCCATAGACGACGCCGAAAAGCTGCAACCGGCTCCGTTGTTTGCTACAACCGGCTTTATTTTTGATACAAACAGAGTATGGTCGTGGGGCACCGACGATGATAAGTTTTGCTGTAACCGTAGTTGTTTTTTGGTACTACCGACGAAGTTTTTTGCTACCTCCATCAAGGCAGAGCTATGACCTCGCGACGTCGGCGATGATGATTTGCTGCAACCATAGTTCGATTTTGCTACTACCGGTGAAGTTTTTGCTACAACCATAGTCCTCTGCGCACCCTCACCTTCCTGCAGACGAGTTTCAACCGGTAGTCATCGGAGCTGGAACCAGCTGTACAAAATGCTACGAACGGCTTCTTTTTTGCTGGAACCACCAAACCGACGGCGGTGGAGCTGCGACCAGCAATCGACGGAGCTGCAACCAGTGATACAAAATGCTACGACTGACCCTTTTTTTGCTGGAACCAGAGAAAGAGCGAAGGATACAAATGGTGCAGTAGGAGCTGCAAACAGTACCCAAAAATGCTACAACTGTCGTGTAAGGAAGCTACCACCGGCTTCTAATAAAGCTTCAAACAGAGACAAAAGTTGTGGGCGGCCATCGCACAAACTGAAAAGCTACAACCGGCCGCGAGATAGCTGCTACGGGTCTTTTGAAAAGTTTCAACCGAGGAACGGCGAACTGATGATGGCGAGCGGCGGCGACGGAAGCTGCGCGGTGGTGCAACTCGTGACGGCGGCGCCGCTGATTTTGCTGCAACCGTTATCACTGTTTGCTATGACCGGCGGGGTTTTTGCTACATCAATTCATGGCGGAGCTGTGACTGCCGACGGCAGCGATGATGTTTTTGCTGGAACCGTGGTCGCTTTTTGCTACAACTAGCGAGATATTTTGCTACGTTCCTTCGATGGTGCGACTGGTGGTCGTCGTTCCTGGAAACTCATGCGGCGAGCGGCGAAAACGGGGGCAGCGGGTGGCAAACCGGAGCGCTGCAACCATGGACCATCAACAACGGGAATTTCATCCGGTCAACGGGGAAGTAGCAACTGAATCAATGACAGATCTGCAACCTAAATTGAGAGCGGGGAGAGGTTCTTCGCCGAGCATCGTCCTCGGAGACGACGTGCGGCCTGGCCGTCGCGACCGAGCGCGCCATGAACGGCAGCTTCTGTTCCTGCGAGGCTGCGACCAGCTGCGGCGGGGACGATGCGCTTCCGAAGGCACTGCCGTTGACCAGTATAAAGACGAGGGAAAAAAACCGATGTGAGAGACGAAATCAGACGGCTGTGCGTAATTCAATCGGGTGGCTGGGGCAAGCCCGGCCCAACTATTGGGCCGGCGCACCGGCGCCCAGTACTCGCCAAAACAGAATGGACTCTGACGAAGTGCCGAGTCGCTGATAGCCTACGATTCCACTTACACCTCTGCCAGTTCTCCTCCGATGGCCCACCTCTCCGCCCCGCCTGCTGCCGCCGGCCACCGCGTCTCCCCATCACATCAGCCGTTCCTCGCTTTGAAGAAAATCGCGCCGTCATCGGGCCGAGCCGTCGCGCCGGCAGGGCTTCCTTCGTGGGGGGCGGCGGTGGCTAGAGCCGCCGCGAGCTCCGATCGGGCAGGTTTGTAGCGTGCAGTTTCTCGCTTCTGTCCTTTCGTTCTTCCTGCATCGTTACAGTCGGGGGGTGCCCAGCTCCGTGGTGATCGGCTTTGTGCGGATGCCCTCTCGTAGCTTTGGTTAGTGCCAGAGAAGGACTAAACATTTTTCTAGCCCTGCTTTCCCAATTACCATGGTCCAGTGAATTTGTTCAGTCATGCATTTTGTTCGCCCGAACTTAAAGAGCGTTTCATCGGTTATAATTTACGAACATTAGTTCCGTTCCAAGTTTGCTTGAAGTGCCCTGGATTTTGAGTCTGTTTCCCTTGTATACGAGTTGACATATATTGTTCGGATTGATAAAGGTTGCTGAATTGGAACTCTTTTTCATGTGTAATGGATCATTGATGTGAATTGGGCTTACCTTTCTAAAATAATGTGACTATTTTAAGTGACAATATATGTGTAATGTAAGTTTGTCCTGGTAAGATGAACTAGTTTAAGTCTGCGAAGATATTATGGTTGCGTTTATGTGTAGCGTTGCTGTATCGTGAGCTCATGCTGATCAGGATATGTGTTGTTTGTTTTGGTGACTCTGTTTCATGATGATCCTTCACGATAGGCTGATGCAATGTGAGGCCAGTTCCTCTAGTCAAACATGGGAATCTGTAATTAACTGTATTTCTACAATTTCCCCCCAAAAAACTGTATTTCTACAAATTAGCATAATTTCCTACTCCTTACATCTTGATTTCATTGGGCTTGAAATAACTGCATATATTTAACACCAGCTGAGTTGAGCACAAATGGTCGTGTTTCGCCCTTTGATACCTTTTAGGTATCTCTGGTTGTATTCAGATACTTTTGGAAATATCATAATTCTCAGCTCTCTGCTCTCACATACATGAAATCCGTTGTGTGTACCAAGACCAACACTACTCTTAGCAGTCCCTTTAGCAATAATATTAAACTGAACAGCTATTTTGTTCTGCAGCACCGGCCGGCACCATTGTCAATCCAATTGATGTCCCTCTCTTGTCTTTCTCTGAGGTGGACTTCTTTGTCTCTTGTCTTGTCTGCTATAGTTTAATTGGAATCTTTTGCTGGCATTTGCAAAACATGGAAGTTTGATGCTTTCATCTTTTCGAAACAAACTGTCCTACTTGTTCTCATTACTCTTGCACTCGTTGTAGTTAATGTTTTGGTTAGCGCACAATTGTCTACACTATACATTACACTGTTAGCATGCGCTAGATGGACACTATTCTGCATTGAAGTTCTTCAGAGCTGTTTGTTGCAACCACAGTATATTTGGCAACCTCAAAGCACTGTTTCATCTTCACTTAGCTTTCTTGATTAGTAAACAATCTGCAGAGTTATAGAAAGACATTTGGGGATTGCCATTGGGTTCAATTTGGCAAGTTTCCAGTCAGACGTTTTCCTTCAAGGCATACCCTAGTACTTACATGAAAGTAGAGACTGCCTTGGAGCATTTCTTAAGTTCCATCTTCTTTATCAGATTATATAGAAAAAACGGGAAACATGAATTATGCATCTAAACTGCATTAGATTTTTGTAATTCCTATCAGTGCAATATTTGTCTAAGATGTGTTGATGAAGCAATTGATGAAAGTAGGATCTTCTCTTGAAATGTGGTGCCACAACACAAACTTAAGTAAAACCGAACTTTATTTCCTATAGATTGCAGAAAGGCTTGATGCGTTCCAAGCATCTGGTGCTAGAAGTCAAAATTACGTGGCCATGTACTCTAGTATTTTTGGTGGAATTACCACAGATCCCTCAGCAATGGTGATACCGATTGATGATCACATGGTCCATAGAGGACATGGTGTTTTTGATACTGCTGCTATTATGGATGGGTAAGAAATCTGCTTCTATCAACTAGCATGAATTTCTAAGATGTCTATCTTTTTTCTGCTTAACCCGTCATTTACTCTTAGTATATATATTAAAGTTTGTAAGTTTCTTCTTGTCGACGCACATGCATTCATTCTTGCATGCGTGTGTGCAGTTGTGTGTGAATTTGGCAAGTGAACAAGGGGTTATTCTTCTTGCTCAATTTCTTTTTAAGTAATGGTCCAAACTTCATCAGTATCAATTACTTAACTTTTTTTTTCTTTCCATATTACTGGCAGTCACCTTTATGAGTTAGAACAGCATATCGACCGCTTCCTGAATTCTGCCCAGATGGCCAAAATCCCATTGCCATTTGACCGTTCAACAATTCGAAGCGTACTTATTCAAACTGTGTGCGCATCAAAATGTTCTCAAGGATCACTCAGGTACTGGTTGTCTGTTGGACCTGGAGACTTCCAGTTATCTTCATCTGGCTGTAGAAACCCAGCTCTCTACGCTGTCGTCATTGAAAGTCCATCTTTGCCAGAACCATCTGGCTGCAAAGTGATCACATCATCCATACCGGTAAAGTCTCAACAATTTGCGGTCATGAAAAATGTAAACTACCTGCCGAATGCACTCACCAAGGTGGAAGGTGAGGAAAATGGTGGGTTTACCGGCATCTGGTTGGATGATGAGGGTTTCGTCGCTGAGGGTTCAAACATGAATGTTGGCTTTGTGACACCGAACAAGGAGCTTCTCATGCCCCGCTTCGACAAGATCCTGAGTGGGTGCACGGCAAAACGGGTTCTGGCCCTTGCCGAGCAGCTAGTGGAGAATGGAATGCTCAGTGGGATATCTTTAAGGAATGTGAGTGTCCAGGAAGGGAAGGAGGCCGACGAGATGATGCTCATTGGAAGTGGAATTCTTGTCAAACCTGTTGTTCAGTGGGATGATCAGATGATTGGCTCCGGTAAGAAGAATTCTTTCTTAAAATTTAGTTAGCTAGTTTTAATTATGTCAAGTTTCTTTAAAACAGTTCATGGTTTATTGCAAACTCCAACATCTACCAAATGCCGATTGCTTTCCATGTTCCTTCACAGGTAAAGAAGGCCCAATTGCTCAAACACTTTTCAACCTTGTTCTTGAGGACATGAGATCTGGTCCACCTTCAGTTCGTATCCCTGTCCCTTACTGAAACCCTCTGCATTATAGTCCTTGCAGAATACACGTGAACAAAGAGATAAATACTGTAAATTCCATGTGTCACATAAAAGCTACATGAATATACTGGCAGCAGTGTTCCTTTTGGTCTTTGCAGAAATCATTTGGAGCCACTCTTGTGTGTCAACCTTATGCCTTTTTAGGCATGTTAAACCAAAACACTCTTCTACTCTAGTTTGCTGCACATATACCTACTATTGAAGTGTAGAGACGAGGCTTTTAGTGAAATGTTTCCTTTTCTAAACGAGGTTTGCGTTAATATGACGAAAGCTATGTGTTGCTCTAATTTTGACCAGATTTCTATCTGGAATTTGGAATTTTCAGTCTGCCGATAGAGGTTTGGGGTAATCGAGTTAGAGATCTTTACGGACCACCAACACCCAAAATAAATGTCCCCACGTAAATGGTTGAATTTGGAGATGTAATTGAAGGATCAAAGATGTAGATAATGTCCACTAGAGAGAGGGGGGTTTAAATAGGAGACTACCAAATTAAATTATTTTCTTAGTTGCTTTTTAGAGTCAAGAGCATAAATATAAATTCTCTAGAAATGCAACTGGGTGATACAACCCTATATGATGAGTTACAACAAGCTAGTAAGCTACGCAAGATAACACACAAGCAAGTAAAACAACAAGTAAAGCTAGGGTTAAGAGACAACTAAAAGTGGTGGAGACAAGGATATAATTCGAAGTTCACACACTTGGGGGTGTGCTAATCTATATTGGAGAGTGGGGAACAACGAATGCTCCCACGACAACGAATGTATCACCTTCTTCTCCGAGAACCACAAACATTGAATGCTTAGGTTCCCTTCCACTAGGGGTAGCTCTTGGGGCGAGATCCAAATACTCATCAACGAGCCCGGGCTACAATCACATGACTTGGAAGCTCCCGGGTAACACCAACCGTCTAGGGTTTCCCACAAACCCAAGAGTAAAAAGATTTGCTAGGGTCTCACAGGGAATCAACGAACTTGAGTTTTTCTTGGATAGATTTGTAGATCGGGTGTTCTCCTTGTCACTCTAAATATGGTGTGGATTGATTTGCTAGAGAGGCAGGAATCAAAGGTGTAGGGTATGGTTGGTTTGTGCCGCCATATAGCCCCACCAATTTTTTGACATGACCAAAATTTTGGCAAGTTGTTTTTTTTACTAAAAGGGATCCTCCCCCCGATTTTATTAATGAAACCAAATAGTCGTTTATCATATATCCATAACACAACAGCAC
>NC_057809.1:185650250-185686239 GCF_018294505.1 Triticum aestivum | reverse complement strand
GTAAAGAGAGGCCGACATCAAAACAACCACCCAAGATATGACAGTCTCACTCCGGACACACCGATATTACTTTTTTTTCCTCAGCGCTCTACGCAGCATCAGTTCAGCCATTCTCCAGTCCCCCTCCGTGCTTGAAAGATTTCACTAGCGACTCGATCCAGCAGTTTTGTGCCCCACTGCAGCTCCACCTTTGCGTCCTCCCTCTCCTGCAAAAGACTCCATTCATTAATCCAATGTGACATTTTGAACATTACAACACTAGGATCAGCCGGCCAAACATGTTGAAAGCAACCTAAATTCCTGTTTTTTCAGATGCTCCAGATTAAGGCAGCCACACCCACATAAAGTAATTTCTTTTTTTCTAAGCCAATCCCTCCAAGCCAAACATTAAAGCAAGTGTCTATGTTAGAGAAATCACAAGGTGCCCCTACACTGTAACTCACCACACTCCACATGTATCTAGCTAGGGGCATTGGAAGAAAAGATGGTTAATCGATTCTTTTTTGCCACAAAACAAACATTGTTCTTCACACCTTCCCCTCTATGTAATAAAACATCCCTGGTTAGAATACTTTTCTTCATAACCAACCATATGAATGTTTTAACTCTGGGCGGATTTTAACTTTCCACATAAATCGATTGGGACATTTCTCCCCAATCTGCAAGACAGAATAGAAATATCTGGCACTAAAGATTCCTGATACATCTGGTGTCCAAAATAATTTGTCTTCTTCATCATTAAAAGTAATTCTCCCACAGAGATCTAACTTTTTTGCCATTGAACTACCTTGCTCGCGACCAGAGCTCTATGAAATTTGAGATTATCAAGACCAGAGGACAAGGCATCACATAATGTTATATGCAGATTTTGTGAAATGTTATACAGACTAGGAAAAGTAGAAGAAAGGCTTTCTTTTCCTATCCATTTATCTTCCCCAAATCTGGTTTTCTTTCCATTTCCCACACAAAACCTACAAAAAGTTAGAAATAAGTCTTTACACTTCAGCAGGCCTCGCCAAAAGTGTGAATCACCTTGTTTCTTTTGAATTTGACCAAAGGTGGAATTTCCTATATATTTGTCCCATAAATGTCTCTGCCATAACCCTTTTATCATTAAAAAAGTCTCCACAACCACTTGGACAAAAGCGCAATGTTCATACTGTCTAAGTTTAAAATCCTCAGGCCACCTAAATCTTTAGGTCTACAAACTCTATCCCAAACTACTAAATGGTATTCCTGTTTATATTTTTCACCACTCCACAGAAAACTTGCTCTAGGCCTGTCCAACTTCTTCTTCACACGTCTGGGAAATTCATAGAAGGAAAGCATGAAGACGACCAAGCAAGTTAAAGAAGAGTTGATCAATGTTATTGTTATGGCTGCTAGAAGGAGGGCGCGAGAGGGCCGGCCGGGGGCCTTTTTGCCCACGGCTGGGCAAGAGGGAAGGGATTTACTTCATAATTCTTGCTTGATTAGATTGATACATCTCCTCTCTTTATATAGAGAGGTTTACTTGACTCCCAAGTAAGGCTTACTTGACCCCTAAGTAAGCGACCCTTATCTCTAATTAACCCTAAGACTAACGGGCTATACCACCAGCCCAGGCCATTAGGCCCATTACGTACTCTAACACTACACCCCACCTGGACATGCAGCTTGTCCTCGAGCTGCAGCCTAACCAACTTATAACCATGACTCGACGCAACACAAACCTAACACCTAAAAACAAACCTTTTACATTTTGGCTTGTTTTATTACTCTCAACCTGAAATGGACTGGGACGATTTATTTTGGACCCCTTAACAAAAAGTGAACACCATCCGCACATCGAACATGCACGTGTACAACCACTTGGATCCCATGGAAACCATCTGGACAAAAGGAGTGCATGTGTATGGCCACCTGGAAGTGGTCGCAAGAGCGACAAGCAGAGGCGCCCTCGCGGCGGCCGGCGGAATGTAGTGGTGCTACGCGGTGCGCTCCTGTCGGTGACACCCTGTCGTCTCCCCCTGGACAGCTATTGGTCTGCACCGCACAGAGAAGAGTGGAGGGCTTGCGATGGAGTATGACGAGGAGGGGTGCGCCCCTAACCGCCGATGTCGCAGACTTTGAGGTCACTGCCCACGGGGAAAACAGGATGCCCAAGATCCCCGACGCAACAGACGAGATCGAGGTCCTTTGCGCAGTGAAGCGCAGCTAGGAGGAGCGGCAGCTGCAGACTATGCATCTCCCGCACACGCCGACGCGCTAGGAGGCCGCGCGCAGTAGCCTGCAGCCTCACCGCCGCCGACACACGGCGGGTAGTGATCCAAGCCAGAAGCGGTGACGGCGACGGCGGGAACTTGATCTGCTGGATGGGGACGCCCTGGGGAAGCGGTAATGGTGATGGCGGGAACTTGCTCTGGTGGATCAGGACTCCCGTCGGCTGGTCAATGTGGGGCCGGAGTTGATAGGTGGCTGCCGCAGCGCAGCGTTGGGCGCGGCGGAGGCCACCAGGAGCGGCGGCTGCCACTGTAGCCAGGGCGGGGCGGTGGTGGCGGTGGATGGCAGCTACAGCGGCTGCTGCAGCGGCCCGGCGAGCGCGGCGGGGACGCCTTGGGGCAGCGGCAGCGCCGGGCGCGGCGAAGGCCGCTAGGAGCGGCGGCTGCCACTGCAGCTAAGACGGGATGGTGGATGGCAGCTGCAGCGGCTGCTGCAGCGGCCCGACGAGCGCGGCGGAGGCCGCCTGGTGCAGCGGCTGCCACGACAGCCACGGCGACGCGGTGGCGGCGATGGACGTCGCAGCCAGGTGCGGTCCGTAGGACCCGGCCAAGAACAGGAGGATCTCATGGACCGCCTGGATTAGGTCCCGCAGCGTCTCGGACACCTCCTCCTGGGTGAGGATGGCGGGGGCGGGCGCGACGGAGAATCCCAGCGTGAGCAGGAGCGGGGCAATGGTTGTGGTGGTCGCCAGAGGCGACGGTGACCGATAGCGGAAGAGATGGGTTGGGCGGCGGTGAAGACATGATCGAACCGAAGCTAGCTGATACCAGATTGGCTGCAGCTACCATCCACCGCCACTGTCAGTGTCAAAACCGGCCGATCTCGGGTAGGGGGTCCCGAACTGTGCGTCTGAAGATCGAATGTAACAGGAGGCAGGGGACACGATGTTTACCCAGGTTCGGGCCCTCTTGATGGAGATAATACTCTACTTTCTGCTTGATTGACTTTGATGAGTATAAGGGTTACAAGAGTTGACCTACCTCGAGCTCGTAATGGCTAAACCCTAGATGTCTAGCCTGTATGATCGTGATTGTATCTACGGACTAAACCCTCTAGTTTATATAGACATCGGAGGGGCCTAGGGTTATACAGAGTCGGTTTACAGAGAAAGGAATCTTCATATCCGAACGCCAAGCTTGCCATCCATGCAAAGGAGAGCCCCATTGGGACACGGGGGAAAGCCTTCTATCTTGTATATTCATGGCCCACCAGTCCGGCCCATGTCACATAGCCCGGACGCCCGAGGACCCCCTAATCCAGGACTCCCTCAGTAGCCCCTGAACCAGGCTTCAATGACGATGTGTCCGACGCACAGATTGTCTTCGGCATTGCAAGTCGGGTTCCTCCTTCGAACACTCCAAAGTAGTTGATCAAAAGAACTATATCCGGCTCTGTACAATAGTTACAACCCTGAACCACAAGGGCAAAATACTTAAACAAAAATAGGTCATGTCTTCTGATAGCTTTTTTGGCGAGGCGTTGTGTTTTGGCCTTATTATTACTTCAAACCGTTTTTCAGCCTCTGCTTCGCGTTTCGAGACGCGGTCTTCATTGACACGTCTCGTCAAAGCGGAGATCGTGTCCCCTTATTACAGGATTCTCATCAATACGGGTTTAGGTAATCCAACGGTGTTGTTTGCACGACCCCTAGGGAATAGGCGGGTTTTAAGGCTTGTGGGGGGACGCTCGATATTCACTGCCTTTATAAGAAGATAGGGATCCACCTTTTTACCCCACGCCTTCTTTCTCCTCAGCCCATCTGTCCTGGAGCTCTAGCGTCCCAGCTTCAACCCCTTTCGCCCCCAGCTAACACTAAAGCCATGTCCGGATCTGGAGCGCAGGGCAAGTGGATGGCCTCCTCCGTCACGGAGGAGAACATCAAGGAACTCTGGGAAGCAGGGTACTTAGCCAAAGAAATCGCCCATCGGCTTCCTGCCAAGAAGCAGATCATCCCCACCTCGGAGCCCAATGAGAGGGTCGTATTCATCCCCCACTTTCTTTGCGGGCTAGGGTTTCCACTCCACCCTTTCGTCTACGGGCTCATGTTCTACTACGGGCTAGATTTCCATGATCTAGCCCCGAATACATTCCTCAACATCTTGGCGTTCATCATCGTGTGCGAGGCATTTCTCCGCATTCCCCCCCCCCCACTTCGGCATGTGGCTCAAGGTGTTCAACGTGAAGCCAAAAGTGGTCGAGGGTCAACACGCGGAGTGTGGCGGCGCCATGGTGAGCAAGCTCCCTAACGTCACCTGGCCCAAGGGGTCCTTTGTGGAAACCATGAAGGGATGGAAACAGGAGTGTTTCTACATCACGGAACCCCGTGACACCACATGGGCTGCCACCCCTGAATTCAAATCTGGTCCTCCAATGTGGCTTACATCATGGATAAAAAGGGCCTGGACTGGGCGTCGTCCGATGAGGTGATGACGGCGCAGAAGCGGGTCCAAAGCATGATAGAGAAGGACACCAACCTTACCAACGTGATCCAGGTGATGCTTTTTCGTCGGATTCTCCCCTGCCAGCATCGGACTCTCCACATGTGGGAGTTTGATCCGGCTAGTCCCCGGACCTTGCAGCGGTTTTTCAGCACAACGCACGAAGATATATGGAAGCTGCCTTTCAAGGCCTAGAAGCCGTGGCCAAAAATGACCGAAGACCTCGGCTTTGATCGCGCTCATCCGGCTACTCCAGTAAGTTTTTCAGATTTCTAAACATAACCTCAACTTGTAGATCCAAGGAGAATACTAAGCCTTCCCCTTATTCTTCAGGGCTGGACCAAGAAGGCGGAGCGGGTCCGGTGTCCAGCTCCACTGCCCGAAGACCCAGCTATTCCTCTTCTGACGAAGATGCTGGTTCCGGCGCCGTACCAGGCGCCGGAGAAGAAGGCCAAGAAGAAGGGCAAGGAGACCATAAGTGGCCTTCGCCGTAAAGGTACTTCAGACATAACGTCCGAAGATACCGAAGCTCCCTCCTCCCACGAGGGAGACGAAGACTAAGAGGGAGAGGAGGAGAGCAATTCTCCCCTTAAGGGAGCAAAGAAAAAAAAGGGGGCTTCCGCAGACCTAGAGGCGGAGGCGTCCAAGAAGGGGAAACTCTCCCTTTCGGACGATTCGGAATCGGACGTCGAAGTCGTCCCCGAATGGAACCCCAGGCCGAATCGTAAGTATTCAAAGATAATGCATATGTCTGGCTTTATTATAAATTATAGGGTGATATATCATCTTTGTTTTTTCCAGTCCGGCCCGTGATCTCCCCCAACAATCATTATCTTCGGGGAATTCTTTGGCGCCGGAGATGATGGAGAGCGAGTCGCCTCCACGAGCCTCCCCGCCACATGCCATGGATGACACCGAGGTGTTATCCCAAAGGACCTCTCTGGGCAAGGGAGAAGTGTGGAGGGCCGCTGAAACGGCGCCAGAGGGAATGCCTCGGCGACCGGAGATATGGGGGGCGTAATCCCCATGGAGACTAACGGCGGGGGCCTTGACCAGTCTGGCCCCCAGCCGAATATTGCTCCGGAGTCCCACACGGCTCCGGACCCAAGTGAGCAGTCCCCTTCGAAAGAAGGGGGAGTGCCGACGCCACTGACGACCTCCATCAATCCGGAGGCGCCAGATGCATTGAGGGAAGCACTTCACCGTGCTTCCATCGTGGATGAGCACCGTGCCCTGATGGGTACGGTGGTTGAAAAGGTTCAGTCCGCTTTTTGGTGGACTGAATGAAGCGTTCACCAGCCTGCTAATAGGTTTTGAGGTATGTGATGCAATATATGTGGTCGCTTTTGCCTGTATAATCATACACCTGTGTATAGATAGTAGCCCCTGAGACTCTGTTTGGCTTTTTGAAGAAAGGGCCAGACAGAGGGTCGAATATTCCAGAGGTAACATACTTGTCTATTTTGGTGAACAGGCTTCGTTGCTGGCAGCTTCGGCCAAGAACGCGGAAGTTTCCGAACTCCAGCGGAAACTGAAGCTGGCTGATGATGAGATTGACCGTATTAACAAGCGGTTCGATGGGGCCCAAGGTATGCTTTTAAAAGACCCCTTACAAGCCTGAATTATAATGCAAACGTAGAATTCTACGCTCATGCACAACTATTAATGATTGCAGGCAACGCGACCGAGGTTGAGGCCCTCAAGAGTGCCCTTGTTGAAGCCAAGGAGGAGGCGAGGGTAAGCAAAGCAGCCGCAGAGAAAGCGGCTGCGGATGTGAAGGCCGAAAAGGCCGCCCGCCTTAAGTATGAGGCGAGGGTGACCGAAATAGAGCAAGCGCTCCAGGAGGCCGCCACCAAGTGTGAGTCCTTGGAGGAGAGTAACACGGCCCAAACGGTCGATCTCACCAAGGCTCTTCAAGTTACGAAGAAGGCGCGGTCCGAGTCCCGGGCTGCTCGCGAGGAGATCAAGCAAGCCGGATAGATAGCGGCTGGTAAGCCTTTTCTTTTACAAAGTATATTCGGCGGTCGAAGATATGCTTTGCTAAATCGATTGTGGAGTGCTCCAGACGCTTTCGCGGATCTCCCGAGGAGTGCGGCTGATGCCGCCCAATATTTCCGGGCCCAAGACAGGAACGCGACGGAGAAGCTCTTCTGGTCACAGCATTTGGCGCCAGAGCGACCAACGCTACTCAACAATCAGATGATGCAGCTGGCGGAGTTGAACAGGATGTCCGGATTGGCCATGAAGGACATCATAGTCCGGTTGTGGCCAGTCGGACCCATTCCGAGCAGCTACTTTGGCCTGGTCAAGCGACTCGGTGATGCCTTGCCCCGACTAGAGGTAGTAAAACGCTCGGCATGCATTGAGGGTGCGCGGATGGCCTTTGCCCGTGTCAAGATGCACTGGGCAAAGGTGAAGGCCGCCAGTGTAGCCGTTGAAGGTTCGCCCGGAGACAAGGTCCACCACATGCTAGAGTGCTACTTCGACGATGTCCTTGAGGGTGCCCGTTTGATAAAGGGTCAATGCTCGAAGGATATTAAGTTCGAGTAAATGTATCCGAGCCACCCAAGCATTTTATCATAAACCGAGGCTTTTGTAATATATGTGTGCATGTTATCTTGAATTACTGTGCGACCGTTTGTATCTTTGAGAGTTTGCGAGTCGTCGGCTTTAGCCCCCACGTAACTAGTACGGGGGTATTCGGGATAGCACATAATCACTCTTGACCCAACGCCTTGGTCCGTAAAGGAGGTGTGAGTGCGGCGAGCGAGGCAATCAGACTATGCGGCTTTACCACTCTTACTTAGCCATAGGAGTTTGACAATGGGGTTGTAAGATAGCCCCTGGTGCGTATGCAGCTATCGAACTTAGATGCCTTTTAGATGCGTGTCTGAACAAAGCGAGACCTTCGTGTAATACGGAAGAAATCGCTAGAGATTTAATAAGTCACCGAATTGCGGACCAGCTCTCGCCGCATCACGACAGTCAGTTTTCGGCTTTCTCTACTGAGGTGCTTGACTGGGCTAGTCGGAAACACAATTGCAGTAGTTCTCCCTTTACTACCTTAGCCGAAAAACGGAACGTAAGGTGGCAAGCACAGGAGCCGGGCAACCCAACTATTGACCAAAGACGTGATTCGGAGCCGATGCATATAATGCAGTATTCGGGACGCCGAAGTATACTCTGAGAGTGTTCGGACTTTCTATTGTTGAAGATATGTATATGGCTTGAATAGAGCCCTTAGCGATTTAAGTCGTACCAAGTTGTATATGCCAATTTGAACATAAAGTGGGAAAACAGAAAAAAGGGCCAATACCAAACGAGGTCGGGCGAAACTGTTTCCATTATAATCTGATTGGTACATCAAAACGTATTTTTACAGAAGATGTAATAAGCATCACGGCTATTTTACATGCCGAGAACAAGGGAAAGCTGTACACAGGTCCTAAATTTGAAAAATGATCTAGAAGATCCTTTGGACATACTGTCGCATGTCTGCACCGCTTTTCACCTTGGTTTAGGATCCTTGGAGAGGATCGACAGTCGAGTATGTATAAGGGGCGTAGAAGGGGGGCCTTGTTAGCTCCAGAAATTGATGCGGGCTGTAAAGAACCTGAAAAAATAAAAACGAGAAGAAAAAGGTGCAGCAATATGTAGGTCCGGATAGGGTCAGGCCGTATCGTGGACCCTATGTTTAGCATGCCTCCGTCTTTGCCCATGGTATTTTTAACGCGTAGTTATGTACCCGCGGTACGTATGCCACTATCATGCTGGGGCATTGGCGGAGGCTGAATTGCTAATCTAGCTCTAGATGAGCCGGACTGTCATTCTACAGGGTAGACCGAACTCTTTTAACAGTGTCCGGGGGCTTGACTGCCGGTGTGGTTTTCGGCTTATCGAGGCCACCCTGCACCTCGGCCGCGAGGGCCGCGGTATGCTCCTCTGTACGGTGGGAGCGCTCCATGTTCCCATTGACTGGAATAACACCCCGTGGTCCAGGCTTCTTAAGCTTGAGATAAGCGTAGTGCGGGACTGCATTGAAACAGGTGGTTCGTCCGAGTAGTGCGTGATAGCCACTTCGGAACGGGACAATGTTGTAAGATCAAGTCTTTGCTCCGAAAGTTATCCGATGAGCCGAAGACAACTTCCAACGTTATGGATCCTATGCAATAGGCCTCTACGCCGGGTATTACCCCTTTAAAGGTGGTTTTAGTGGGCTTGATTCTTGATGGATCAATGCCCATTTTACGAACGGTGTCCTGATAAAGCAGATTGAGACTGCTGTCGCCGTCCATAAGGACTCGCGTGAGGTGGAATCCGTCGATAATTGGATCGAGAACCAATGCGGCCGAGCCTCCATGACGGATACTGATCGGATGGTCTCTGCGATCAAAAGTGATCAGACAAGCTAACCATGGGTTAAATTTTGGGGTGACTGGCTCTATGGCGTAGACATCCCTTAATGCGCGCTTGCGCTCCCATTTAGGGATGTGAGTGACGTAGATCATGTTCACCGTTTTGACCTCGGGGGGAAATTTCTTCTGCCCCCCTGTGTTCTGCGGGCGAGGCTCTTCATCGTCGTCCTCGCTGGGCGGCCCTTTCCCCTTATGTTCGGCGTTGAGCTTGCCAGCCTGTTTAAAGACCCAAAAATTTCTGTTGGTGTGATTGATAGGTTTATCGGGGGTGCCATGAATCTAGAAAGGCCGATCGAGTATTCTGTCCAAACTAGATGGACCATCTATGTTTCCTTTAGATGGCTTCTTCCGCTGACCGGGTTTAGAGCCACTGAATCTGGCATTCACCGCCGTGTCCTCGGTATCTTGGTTGTTACTTCGACGCTTGTGCTTGTTGCATCGTGGCTTCCCATTGCCATCCCTGGCTTCGGAGGTGCCAGGGCCGCTGGTGCTATTGCTTCTATGAGCTAGCCAGCTATCTTCTCCCGCACAAAAGCGGGTCATAAGTGCGGTAAGGGCTGCCATGGACTTCGGCTTTTCTTGACCGAGGTGTCGGGCGAGCCACTCATCTCGGACGCTGTGTTTAAAGGCCGCAAGGGCTTCGGCGTTCGGGCAGTCCACAATTTGGTTCTTTTTAATTAGTAACCTGGTCCAGAGTTTCTGGGCTGACTCTCCGGGTTGCTGGACTATGTGACTAAGGTCATCGGCGTCTGGAGGCCCAACATAAGTACCTTGGAAGTTGTCTCTAAAGGCGTCCTCCAAGTCTTCCCAGCTTCCAATAGAGTTTTCTGGGAGGCTGTTCAGCTAGTGCCGTGCTGGCCCCTTGAGTTTTAGGGGCAGGTACTTGATGGCGTGGAGGTCGTCACCGCGAGCCATGTGAATGTGGAGAAGAAAATCTTCGATCCATACTACGAGATCCGTCATACCATCGTATGATTTGATGTTCACGGGTTTAAATCCTTCGAGGAACCAATGCTCCATAACCTCATCGATGAAGCATAAGGGGTGTGCAGCGCATCTATATCGAGTGATGTCGCGGCGCAGTTCGGATGAAGTCCAAATGCGGTTCTTGGCTCGAGTGGGGTTGTGCCTGTCACGCCAGGCCTGATGGCCGTCCTCTCGTGTTGGAGCATGCCCCCTTGACCCATAGATAGATCTTGTCTGACCGGCTCTACTGTCCAGGTCCTTGCATGGATCATATGTATAGCCCTGGGCTAGTGCCTCCCTGCCTCGCCGGTGGGGTGGCGCGGACTGGTGTTCGGCATGGGTAGCCGGTCTGTCCCGTCCACGTGGTGGTCGGTCGGGTTCATCGACAGTTTTATGCTTCGGCGGTATTGGCTCAAGGGCCTCGTCGTCAAATTGAGGAGTAGCTTATGCTTCGGGTAACTCTTGGTTGGGCGTTCGAGGCCGTATTCCTCGGCTGCTAGGACATTAGTCCATCTGTCATTGCGTATATCCTGTTCAGCTTGAAGCGGCTGCTGCTTCTTTTTCAGGCTTCTCGGCGATTAGCCTCCTCTTAAAGCGCTCTTGCTTGAGGGGCTCCTCCGGCACGATAAAGTCTTCGTCGCCGAGGCTCACATCCTCCTCGGAGATCGGTAGGTAGTTACTATCCTCCAAGTCCTCGTTCCCGATTAGATCATCGGGGTTAACTTGCCCATCCTCCAATCACCCCGCTTGGGTGTTGGCTCGACAGTGGCTTCGGGGTCTTCGGTGTTCTCCAGAGTGTTATTGTCATCGGTGCCGGTATTGCTGTCTTTTTCACGACGCAATTTTGAGCGGTGCCGCTGACGTCGACGCTTTGGAGGTGCTTCGGCCCGCTTGTCCTCAACCGGATCCTTCTTGCCGTCGTCATCATCCTCTTCAGGTGTATCCACCATGTATACGTCGTATGTGGAGGTGGCCGTCCAACGTCCGGTAAACGGAGGGTTTTGGCCTTGATCGCCTCCGGCATCGTCGTCCATACCGTCGATGTCTTCGAAGGCGTAGTCCAGCATGTCGGTTAGATCTTTGATAGTGGATATGAAGTGGGTGGTCGGTGGGACGTAAAATTCCCCGCACTCAGCCCCTAGTCTGGGCTGGGCGTAGTTCGAAAGCGATTCCTTTGTAATGGCGAGGGATCGCATTAAGTCCAGAGCCTTGTTTAGGAGCGAGGTTTGGATAGAGAAGCGAGAGTCTGCCGGGCCGACCGGGGTGAGGGCCACCTGGCCGCACCCGCTTGTCGCGGACCTCGAGAGTTCGAATTTAGAGCCCGAGGGAGAGTCCGGCGCTTTAGCGATAAGGGGAGTTCGGTTCTTCTTTGGGTTTGCCGGTGATGCCGTCCCCTCCGGATCTCCGGTAGCGAGTTCCATAATTGCATGGAGTCAGGCGGGCTCTAAATTCCCGTCTTCGGACCCGGTGGTCCGCTCTGGATCTAAGGCCAGGGCGGCAGTCGGGGCCGTGAATCCTTCGAAGATCAAGTCTCCTCGGATATCGGTGACATAGTTTAGGTTCCCGAAACTGATCTGATGATCAGGGGCGTAGCTTTCGGTCTGCTCAAGGTGACCAATCGAGTTGGCGCGCAGTGCGAAGCTGCCGAATATGAAACAACATCATTACAGATGATCAAACAAGCCATTGATCCTTCTGTCGACAACACAAAGGAACTCTCAATGAAAGCACCAACGTTTGTGTCAAAACCGGCCGATCTCGGGTAGAGGGTCCCGAACTGTGCGTGTTGATACGTCTCCAACGTATCTATAATTTTTGATTGCTCCATGCTATATTATCTACTGTTTTGGACTATATTGGGCTTTATTTTCCACTTTTATATTATTTTTGGGACTAACCTATTAACCGGAGGCCCAGCCCGGAATTGCTGTTTTTTTTGCCTATTTCAGTGTTTCAGATAAACGGAATATCAAACGGAGTCCAAACGGAATAAAATCTTCGGGAACGTGATTTTCTCACCGAACGTGATTCAGGAGACTTGGACCCTGCTCCAAGGAACAAAAGAGGCGGTCACGAGGGTGGGGGCGCCCCCCTAGGGCGCGCCCCCTGCCTCGTGGGCCCATCGTTGCTCCTCCAGCGTACTTCTTCCTCCTATATATACACACGTACCCCCAAACGATCAGAACAGAAGCCAAAAACCTAATTCCACCGCCGCAACTTTCTGTATCCACAAGATCCCATCTTGGGGCCTGTTCGGGAGCTCCGCCGGAAGAGGGTCGTCATCACGGAGGGCTTTTACATCATCCTAGCCCCTCCGATGAAGTGTGAGTAGTTTACCTCAGACCTTCGGGTCCATAGTTAGTAGCTAGATGGCTTTTTCTCTCTCTTTGAATCTCAATACAAAGTTCCCCCCTCTCTTGTGGAGATCTATTCGATGTAATCTTCTTTTTGCGGTGTGTTTGTTGAGACCGATGAATTGTGGGTTTATGATCAAGTCTATCTATGAATAATATTTGAATCTTCTCTGAATTCTTTTATGTATGATTGGTTATCTTTGCAAGTCTCTTCGAATTATCCGTTTGGTTTGGCCAACTAGATTGGTAGTTCTTGCCATGGGAGAAGTGCTTAGCTTTGGGTTCGATCTTGCGGTGTCCTTACCCGGTGACAGAAGGGGCAGCAAGGCACGTATTGTATTGTTGCCATCGAGGATAACAAGATGGGGTTTATTTCATATTGCATGAATTTATCTCTCTACATCATGTCATCTTGCTTAAGGCGTTACTCTGTTTTTAACTTAATACTCTAGATGCATGCTGGATAGCGGTCGATGAGTGGAGTAATAGTAGTAGATGCAGAATCGTTTCGATCTACTTTTCACGGACGTGATGCCTATATACATGATTATGCCTAGATATTCTCATAACTATGCTCAATTCTGTCAATTGCTCAACAATAATTTGTTCACCCACCGTAGAATACTTATGCTCTTGAGAGAAGCCACTAGTGAAACCTATGGCCCCCGGGTCTATTCTCATCATATCAATCTCTATTACTTTAATCTTGCTTTGCTTTTTTACTTTGCCTTTACTTTTTACTTTGCATCTTTATACCAAAAATACCAAAATATTATATCTATCAGATCTCACTCTCGTAAGTGACCGTGAAGGGCTTGACAACCCCTAATCGCATTGGTTGCGAGTAGCTATCGCTTTGTGCAAGTACGAGGGACTTGAGCGTGGGCTCCTACTGGATTGATACCTTGGTTCTCAAAAACTGAGGGAAATACTTACGCTACCCTGCTGCATCATCCCTTCCTCTTCGGGGAAAACCAACGCAAGCTCAAGACGTAGCAAGAAGGATTTCTGGCGCCGTTGCCATTTGCCTCTCGTTTTCCTCTCCCCCCAATTCACCCTTGCCGTTTTATTCGCCCTCTCTCTCTCTATCCTCCCTCTCTATTTGCCTCTTTATGCCCGCTTGCTTTTTGTTTGCTCGTGTGCTAGTTTGCTTGCTTGTCGTTATGTCTGAAACTGGGGAAGTTATCGCCAATATGAGCGATAACAATATGATGGCAAATTCTGATGCTCCTGCTAAAGAACCTACCATCTTTCATACAATTTTTTTTCGTGTTGGTAGTGGTAATATTATTGAAAAAAGAGTTATTCAAGATTTCTTTACTTGTGTCGGTGCTTTACCTTCTATGGGTAGTTCTATCCTTCACAGAACTAGTAGTCTTGCGGACGCTATTGCCATGCTTGTAGTTGAACTTGAAAGACAATTCATGCACTTGCATCCTTCCATACAAAGGATTTTTCTGAAATTTTCTAATATTGAGCATTCTTCTATTAAGCGTGCCGCTACTATCTTTTTGGCTCATGAGTTTAGATTCATAATAAAAGAAGCCAAAGAAATCTTTGCGCATTACAGGGTGGACGCTTGCCGTCCTCCCATAGAAACTATCCTCTTTGATCAAGAAGAAATAATGCGTTTTCAATCTCTAGATTATGTTGTTTTCAATGAAAATCTTAGAAGAAGGGTTCCTACCAATATTTTAGTTGATAGAATTTCTGAACTTAATGATGATTTGGCTATTCGAAATAATGAGCTAGGATATTCTCTTGAATATAGGCTTACAAAGTTCTGTCAAAAGAATGCTTATAATGATGAATTGGTTGTGCATTACGAAGGACCAAAGGAGGAACCTATACCTCCCAAGGTTGATCTTGGAGACTTTTGTCCCATTAAATTTAGTCATTTTGATTACTTTTGCTTGCCCCAAAGAAAGCTTGCCGCCGAACGTAAAGAATATGAAATGAGTTTCAATAATCTATCTTACTAATATGGCAATACCTAGATCTATCCTCGCTTTTACGCCTAGCTAGGGGCGTTAAACGATAGCGCTTGTTGGGAGGCAACCCAATTTTATTTTTATTCCTTGCTTTTTGCTCCTGTTTAGTAATAAAAAAAATTTAGCCTCTGTTTTGGTTGTGTTTTTTGTGTTTAATTAGAGTTTGTGCCAAGTAGAACCGTTGGGAAGACTTGGGGAAAGTCTTGTTGAACTTGCTGTAAAAAACAGAAACTTTAGCGCTCACAAGAACTGCTGTCATTTTTATTTGAAGAGTAATATTTAGTTAATTCTTTTTTCAGATGATTAATAGATAAATTCCTCACGTCCAGAAATTTATTTTAGAATTTTTGGGGTTCCAGATCTTGTGTTAGCTACAGATTACTACAGACTGTTCTGTTTTTGACAGATTCTGTTTTTCGTGTGTTGTTTGCTTATTTTGATGAATCTATGGCTAGTAAAATAGTTTATAATCCATAGAGAAGTTGGAATACAGTAGGTTTAACACCAATATAAATAAATAATGAGTTCATTACAGTACCTTGAAGTGGTCTTTTGTTTTCTTTCGCTAACGGAGCTCACGAGTTTTCTAATTTGAGTTCTGTGTTGTGAAGTTTTCAAGTTTTGGGTGAATTCTTTTGATGGATCATGGAACAAGGAGTGGCAAGAGTCTAAGCTTGGGGATTCCCATGGCACCCCCAAGATAATCCAAGGACACCAAAAAGTCAAAGCTTGGGGATGCCCCGGAAGGCATCCCCTCTTTCGTCCACTTCCATCGGTAATTTACTTGGAGCTATATTTTTATTCACCAACATGATATGTGTTTTGCTTGGAGCGTCTTGTATTATTTGTGTCTTTATGTCTTAGTATGCCACAATCATCCTTGTAGTACACACCTTTTGAGAGAGCTATACATGAATTAAAATTTGATAGAATACTCTATGTGCTTCACTTATATCTTTTGAGCTAAGTAGTTTTGCTCTATGTACTTCACTTATATCTTTTGAGCTAAGTAGTTTTGCTCTATGTGCTTCACTTATATCTTTTGAGCTAAGTATTTTTTCTCTATGTGCTTCACTTATATCTTTTGAGCGTTATAATTTTGCTCTATGTGCTTCACTTAGATCTTTTAGAGCACGGTGGTGGATTCGTTTTAAAGAAACTATTGATCTCTCATGCTTCACTTAAATTATTTTGAGAGTCTCTTAAATAGCATGGTTATTTTCTTAATAATAATATGCTTGGTATTTAAGATTTGTGAAACTTTCTTTTGAGTGTGTTGAATACTAAGAAAAGATTGAAACATGATAATTGTTTTGAGATATGGAGGTGATAATATTAAAGTCATGCTAGTTGAGTAGTTGTGAATTTAAAGAATACTTGTGTTAAAGTTTGTGATTCCCGTAGCATGCACATATGGTGAACCGTTATGTGATGAAGTCGGAGCATGATTTGTTTATTTATTGTCTTCCTTATGAGTGGCGGTCGGGGATGAGCGATGGTCTTTTCCTACCAATCTATCCCCTAGGAGCATGCGCGTAATACTTTGCTTTGATAACTTCTAGATTTTTGCAATAAGTATATGAGTTCTTTATGACTAATGTTGAGTCCATGGATTATACGCACTCTCACCCTTCCACCTTTGCTAGCCTCTCTAATATCGCGCGCCTTTCATCGGTATCATACACCTACCATATACCTTCCTCAAAACAGCCACCATACCTACCTATTATGGCATTTCCATATCCATTCCGAGATATATTGCCATGCAACTTTCCACCATCTAGTTCATCATGACACACTCCATCATTGTCATATTGCATATCCCGGTACACCGACGGATGCATTCACATAGAGTCATATTTTGTTCTAAGTATCGAGTTGTAATTGTTGAGTTATAAGAAAAATAAAAGTGTGATGATCCTCATTATTAGAGCATTGTCCCAGTGAGGAAAGAATGATGGAGACTATGATTCCCCCATAAGTCGGGATGAGACTCCGGACGAAAAAAAGAGAGGCCAAAGAAGCCAAAATAAAAAGAGGCCATAAAAAAAGAAAAGGCCCAAATAAAAAAAATTAGAGAAAAAGAGAGAAGGGACAATGTTACTATCCTTTTACCGCACTTGTGCTTCAAAGTAGCACCATAATCTTCATAGTAGAGAGTCTCTCATCTTATCACTTTCATATACTAGTGGGAATTTTACATTATAGAACTTGGCTTGTATATTCCAATTATGGGCCTCCTCAAAAATTGCCCTAGGTCTTCGTGAGCAAGCAAGTTGGATGCACACCCACTTAGTTTCTTTTTGAGCTTTCATATACTTATAGCTCTAGTGCATCCGTTGCATGACAATCCCTACTCACTCACATTGATATCTATTGATGGGCATCTCCATAGCCCGTTGATACGCCTAGTTGATGTGAGACCATCTTCTCCTTTTTTGTCTTCTCCACAACCACCATTCTATTCCACCTATAGTGATATATCCATGGCTCACGCTCATGTATTGCGTGAAGATTGAAAAAGTTTTGAAAAAGTTAGAGTATGAAACAATTGCTTGGCTTGTCATCGGGGTTGTGCATGATTTAAATACTTTGTGTGGTGAAGATGGAGCATAGCCAGACTATATGATTTTGTAGGGATAACTTTCTTTGGCCATGTTATTTTGAGAAGACATAATTGCGTTGTTAGTATGCTTGAAGTATTATTATTTTTATGTCAATATAAATTTTTGTCTTGAATCTTTCTAATCTGAATATTCATACCACAATTAAGAAGATTTGCATTGAAATTATGCCAAGTAGCACTCCGCATCAAAAATTCTCTTTTTATCATTTACCTACTCGAGGACGAGCAGGAATTAAGCTTGGGGATGCCTGATACGTCTCCAACGTATCTATAATTTTTGATTGATCCATGCTATATTATCTACTGTTTTGAACTATATTGGGCTTTATTTTCCACTTTTATATTATTTTTGGGACTAACCTATTAACCGGAGGCCCAGCCCAGAATTGCTGTTTTTTGCCTATTTCAGTGTTTCGGATAAACGGAATATCAAACGGAGTCCAAACGGAATAAAATCTTCGGGAACGTGATTTTCTCACCGAACGTGATTCAGGAGACTTGGACCCTGCTCCAAGGAACAAAAGAGGCGGTCACGAGGGTGGGGGCGCCCCCCCTAGGGCGCGCCCCCCTGCCTCGTGGGCCCCTCGTTGCTCCTCCGGCGTACTTCTTCCTCCTATATATACACACGTACCCCCAAACGATCAGAATAGGAGCCAAAAATCTAATTCCACCGCCGCAACTTTCTGTATCCACGAGATCCCATCTTGGGGCCTGTTCCGGAGCTCCACCGGAAGAGGGCCATCATCACGGAGGGCTTCTACATCATCCTAGCCCCTCCGATGAAGTGTGAGTAGTTTACCTCAGACCTTCGGGTCCATAGTTAGTAGCTAGATGACTTTTTCTCTCTCTTTGAATCTCAATACAAAGTTCTCCCCCTCTCTTGTGGAGATTTATTCGATGTAATCTTCTTTTCGTGATGTGTTTGTTGAGACCAATGAATTGTGGGTTTATGATCAAGTCTATCTATGAATAATATTTGAATCTTCTCTGAATTATTTTATGTATGATTGGTTATCTTTGCAAGTCTCTTCGAATTATCCGTTTGGTTTGGCCAACTAGATTGGTAGTTCTTGCCATGGGAGAAGTGCTTAGCTTTGGGTTCGATCTTGCGGTGTCCTTACCCGGTGATAGAAGGGGCAGCAAGGCACGTATTGTATCGTTGCCATCGAGGATAACAAGATGGGGTTTATTTCATATTGCATGAATTTATCTCTCTACATCATGTTATCTTGCTTAAGGCGTTACTTTGTTTTTAACTTAATACTCTAGGTGCATGCTGGATAGCAGTCGATGAGTGGAGTAATAGTAGTAGATGCAGAATCGTTTCGATCTACTTGTCACGGACGTGATGCCTATATACATGATTATGCCTAGATATTCTCATAACTATACTCAATTCTGTCAATTGCTCAACAGTAATTTGTTCACCCACCATAGAATACTTATACTCTTGAGAGAAGCCACTAGTGAAATCTATGGCCCCCGGGTCTATTCTCATCATATCAATCTCCATTACTTTAATCTTGCTTTGCTTTTTGCTTTGCCTTTACTTTTTACTTTGCATCTTTATACCAAAAATACCAAAAATATTATATCTATCAGATCTCACTCTCGTAAGTGACCGTGAAGGGCTTGACAACCCCTAATCATGTTGGTTGCGAGTAGCTATCACTTTGTGCAGGTACGAGGGACTTGAGCATGGGCTCCTACTGGATTGATACCTTGGTTCTCAAAAACTGAGGGAAATACTTACGCTACTCTGCTGCATCATCCCTTCCTCTTTGGGGAAAACCAACGCAAGCTCAAGACGTAGCACGTGTGAGGATCGAAGGTAACAGGAGGCAAGGGACACGATGTTTACCCAGGTTCGGGCCCTCTTGATGGAGGTAATACCCAACTTCCTGCTTGATTGACTTTGATGAGTATAGGGGTTACAAGAGTTGATCTACCTCGAGATCGTAATGGCTAAACCCTAGATGTCTAGCCTGTATGATCGTGATTGTCTCTACAGACTATACCCTCTGGTTTATATAGACACCAGAGGGGCCTAGGGTTATACAGAGTCGGTTTACAAAGAAAGGATTCTTCATATCCGAACGTCAAGCTTGCCATCCACGCAAAGGAGAGCCCCATCCGGACACGGGGGAAAGCCTTCTAACTTGTATATTCACGGCCCACCAGTCTGGCCCATGTCACATAGCCCGGACGCCCAGGGACCCCTAATCCAGGACTCCCTCAGCCACCACGGCCCCGCCCTGGCTGTAGTGGCAGCCGCCGCTCCTGGCGGCCTCCGCCGCGCCCGGTGCTCCGCCGCAGCAGCCGCTGCTGCTACCCCAGGGCGTCCCCGCCGCGCTCGCCGGGCCGCTGTAGCTGCCATCCACCGCCCCGTCCTGGTTGCAGTGGCAGCCGCCGCTCCTGGCGGCCTCCGCCGCGCCCGACGCTCCACTGCAGCAACCACCATCTGTCAGCTCCGGTCCCGCATCGACCGCGCCGGCGGGAGTCCCAATCCACCAGATCAAGTTCCCGCCGTCGCCATTACCGCTTCCCCAGGACATCCCCATCCAGCAGATCAAGTTCCCGCCGTCGCCGTCACCGCTACCGGCTTGGATCACTGCCCGCCACGTGTCAGCGGTGGTGAGGCTGCAGGCTGCTGCTTGCGGCCTCCTAGCGCGTCAGCGTGTGCCGGAGATGTGTGGTCTGCAGCTGCCGCTCCTCCCAGGTGCGCTTCGCTGCGCAAAGGACCTCGATCTCGTCCGTTGCGTCGGGGATCTTGGGCATGTTGTTTTCCCCGCGGGCAGCGACCTCAAAGTCTGCGACATCGGCGGTTGGGAGGGTGCAACCCTCCTCGTCATTCTCCATCGCAAGCCCTACACTCTTCTCTATGCGGTGCAGACAAACAGCCGTCCAGCGGGGAGAAGGCAGGGTGTCACCGACAGGAGCGCACCGCGTAGCACCACTGCATTCTGCCGGCCGCCGCAAGAGCGCCTCTGCTGGTCGCTCTTGCGAGCTCTTTCAGGTGGCCATACACATGCACTCCTTTTGTCCAGATGGTGTCCATGGGATCCAAGTGGCTGTACATGTGTACGTCCGACGTGGGATGGTGTCCACTTTTTGTTAAGGGGTCCAAAATAAATCGTCCCAGTCCATTTCAGGTTGAGAGTAATAAAACAAGCCGAGATGTAAAAGGCTTGTTTTTAGGTGTTAGATTTGTGTTGGGTCGAGTCATGGTTATAAGTTGGTTAGGCTGCAGCTCGAGGACAAGCTGCATGTCCGGGTGGGGTGCAGTGTTAGAGTATGTAATGGGCCTAATGGCCTGGGCTGACGGTATAGCCCGTTAGTCTTAGGGTTAATTAGAGATAAGGTTCGCTTGCTTAGGGGTCAAGTAAGCCTTGTTTAGGAGTCAAGTAAACTTCTCTATATAAAAAGAGAAGATGTATCAATCTAATCAAGCAAGAATTAAGAAGGAAAACACTTCCATCTTGCCCAGCCGTGGGCAAAAAGGCCCCCGGCCGGCCCTCTCGCGCCCTCCTTCTAGCAGCGTCATAACAGTTATTCTACCAACAATACTGAGAAGTCTTCCCAATCAGCCACCCATTGGTTTTCCCATTTTTCAAATAGAAGGATTCTAATCACTTTTCCTCAGCCTTTTCTCATCTACTGGAATACCTAGATATTTAAAAGGCAGGACTCCTTTTTTGCAAGTCAAAATTTGTTCAAATTGTTTTATTCTCTCCTCTCCCATTCCAACATAGACCAACTCAAATGCATGTACTATCTAGTATAGAAAAGCTGTACAGATAACTAAACCTTAGATGCAAAAGTCTAAGTCGATATGGGTATATGGCAAAAGAATGTCACGCAATTATGTCAAGTATATTTTTCTGAGAAGTGTGATTATCGCAAGTTGGAACACAAAACCCATGCAGCCCCATGCAGCATGCACTTCATTTTTCTTTGGTAAACGTTCATAGCCGGTCGACCGGCTACCTGTTCCGCCGATCGCTCGCGCACATGTACTGGGCCCACGGGTGCTCTTCTCTTGCCACATACCTGATCACGTGTCGTTGTTCCCCTTTCTCTCATCGATTTGACCAGGACACCGTAACTTCCCCTATCTCTATTCCTATAAAAAACTCAGTTGGTGATGATGGTGTGTCTGCCATCCGTCATTTCTGGCCACTAGATCTGCATCTAACGACTGTGATGTAAGTTGTGCCTTTTTCAACAATATCCCACTTCTCTGCTCCAATTTACAGAAAACCCCTTAGTATCTTGAAACCAACCACATTCCTCCCTTAACTCATCAAAACAGCCCAAAAAATATATTTTGAGTGAAACATAATATATTTTTAGTGATATATGTATATCAAAACTAGACTGTTTTCTTTCAAATTTGTGAATATGTATTATTCTACTTTGGATCCGTTGCAACGCACGGGCACATTGAGGAGTCCAGGGGGAGGGAGGTGCTGTGTTTTCTGGCAGCGAATCTGGTGCTGTGGGTGCCGGGGGCCTCGACGGCAACTGGCCGGAGCCGAGGGAGACACAAGCGCGAGGTGTGATGCGGGGCGACAACGGCGACTCGAGGTGCGGAGTGCTACAACCGCGTTGTGCCTGGAGCTAGGACCGGCGTGCCGAGCTGCGGGGGCATGCTGGAACCGGTGAGGCGGAGTGCCACCACCGGCAAAGAGCGGTGCTTCACCCGGATTCAACGAGAGCTTCCATCGGCGGCAATTTTTGCTACAACTAGGTTTTTGTTTTGCTGGAATTAGTGATTATTTTTGCAAGGATTTGTAACCGGGGGTGTTTTTTGCTGGAACCAGCTCTAATTTTTGCTGCTACGATCTATGATTTTTGCTACTACCATCTACTAGTAAGCATGCACATGCAACACACGTCTCGCTTAAATATGTTCTACTATGAAACTTAATAATTCTGTCATAACATAAATCTACATTTTTAGCAGCTGCAATCTCACGTAAAAAGCATATAATTCCGAACTCGTACAAATGACTGGAAATATTGTGCTTTATAAATCAACAGGCCCATGTCCATTGCTTAGCAAATACCTCAGTCCATCAAGAAAATTTAATTGTGGCCTATGGCCATGCATGCACCCCTAGCTAGTGCATCTCGACAACAAGGCCATGACCAACATCTCGCCAGCATCCACAGTGCCATATAGATATTCATGTATCACAAACAAAATTGTTTCTCATATATCACATCCATGACCTCTTAAACTATATAATTGACATAATTCACCAGTTATTTCAATCTTAAAGTCATCATTGCATCCAAACTGAAGTAAATTTGAGTTGCTCAAAAAAAAGTTGCTCAAAAAAAACTGAAGTAAATTTGAGGTGTAATATTTCCAACCAAGAAAAATACATTTTCATTCTTATTTTCTTCTAGGTCGTGCCTATGAGTGGGCCATTGCCAATAAGCACCAGGAAAAAAGATATGCAAGTGTGTGTACAGAGGCAATGAAAATTAATTAGTAGTTTCCACATAAGCTGATCAAATAAAATAATCCGTCAACGTTCTGAGATACAAGTTTGTCCACCAAAGAAACAAAACATTGCTAGTCAGCAAACCAAGCTGCAGCACCTGTGGTTGTTCCAAGCAAAATCAGGTACCCGTGAAACCAGCCACAGAGACAAAGCAGATGCCCAAACCGGTGAAGGTAGAAACATGCTTACTCATAATCTAGAGGCATTTTGTGGTCATTTAGTGTTCATCCTTCCATGGCAAGGTCCAAAGCAACGAAGGTACTTGCAACTTGATATTTGGAAGCTCGCTATGTATCTGGCTCCTTTTTTTGCGATCGCAAAAAAATCAATCTTTAGGAGAGTATTAACACATATCACTGATAATGAACATAACTCTGCACAGAAAAAGGAAAAAGTGAGAAGGAGATTAATAAACGTAGTTGTACATATGCTACATAAATTTCCATCTAATATTCTCACCTTGGTCCCGGTCTGCAGTATGTCGTCTTGCCCATCCAGCCTGAACTGATAGAGAAAGTTCCATGTGGCACTTTATTTATGAGGATATAACATGAGTCAACAACAAATTTATCATTGTTATTCATGGCAAGATAATAGATCATTCATAAATATATATTTTGTTGGATGTTGATTACTGGAAAGTAATACCAATATGGGCTTACAAATTTGGGCATGCTTCTTTTCACCGACGACACCTATTAGCAGAGGTAAATCATAATATTATAGACATATGTTACTAATAGAAAATACTACTTTTCTTTTTATATTACTTAAATTAGAACAATCAATTTCTTCCATGTCCTGAAACTTCTCATTGAGCCTCTCCATTTAACTTAGTAATTTTGGGTTATGGTAAAATCATGGGTTTTCAACAAAATAAAAACAAACAAGACCAATAAGAAAGAAAACTTAAAAATTCAAGCCTATCAGACAATCATGCACCTCCGGTGGCATGTCGACAATCAGACATACCAAAACCTTTGGTCCTAATTTTTCCCCCAATACAATGTGTGAAACAACAAATAATAACCTTGTGTGTGTGTGTGAAACAACAAATAATAACCTTCATGCCAGCAATGCATATTAATATTAGAATATCAAAATGTGTTTCACTGTGTAACATTTCCATTGCATGTACATAACATGCTATGCATCAAATCCCCCTGCACAAGATTCCTCTGTCATGGCCACACTCGTATCCAGTGGTGGTGGAGTAGCCTAGGACGTGAAGCAGGGAAAGGGGCACAGCATACCGGTGCGACCGGCGACGGCGGAGACACAACGGACTGCTCGGCCTCCTCGTCCCCACAATGCTTTAACTATCTTGGATATCTTTCAAAAAGAATGTCAATGAGGGCGTCAGTTGCTACAAATTCATGACTTCAAAGAAACACAATAACCCATTAGATGGTTCAGTACAAATCATTTCTTCACTTGCAGTACCATGTAAAACATTGAATAGGTATGCATCACTCATCATTTCAAAAAGACTTCGAACAAAAACATTCAACACCTCTGACTCCACAAAGACTTAAGAAATTAGGGTGCCTAAATCTTTATGCAGAACTGGGTACATCTTACTTATTAGTTAGCCAACCACCGTATCCAAGTGGCCCAATTACGTGAATACAATCAGTATCAATCATAAGTATGAAACATGAAACTTTCTGAAATGATCAGTACTTATTAGGTCTCAAACTATACATATAGAAACTTGAGACTGCAGACATGAACGGTCGACTCTGAAACTCCACTCAAATCACCACATTATCTAAGCATGCTCAGTTAGCAACAGCAAAACAAATTACAGAATCTGAAACCTCACACATTATTTAGAGAGTACCTTATTTTCTGTTCTTGCTACACTGGAATCAATGCACACTCTGAATGAAAAATAACAAACACTTGATTGATATGGTCATCATATATGAAATAAGACAGTATGTGACAAACTATATAAAGCCGTAGATTTTGATGTACTACTAATATTTGGTCATCCAAACTCATATAATAGTTCCTCACCTGCAAATCCTCCAGTAGTTGTGCTGACATATGAAACATCTTCTTGATCTCCCTAAGCTGAATTCTATGATAGCACAGAGCTGAACTCAAAAAATAAAATCACACCACAGGACATCTACAGGCTATTTTTACATGAAATGAGACTCGAAAACACATACAAAGGAAAAGGGGACACCTGTTTAAATAAGCCATTGAAAGCAGGCTACACAGAGCTCGACATATCGCCTTGCGAACCTAGCTCAATATCAGCATTTCTTCGGGCCCAATCCTCTTTGCTGGTCTCAAATTAGTCATGTTAAATTTCACAAAATAAATGTCCTTGCAAGATTCACAATTCAAATCCTTTGTGCATTCTAACCAAGAAGATGGAATTCAATCTTCGGTGAGGATTGAATCCTAGTGTCATAAGTAATACATATATAAACATCAGTAGCATCAGAGATTGCTCACAAGGGCAACGCTGCACACCATGCTATTTCCGTACTCAAGGATCACAAAATAACATCATATAAAGAATACAGAGGAAACCACATACAGGGAGCAAATCATCATCTAGTCGACATAGAAATTAGTCTGCTACTTCTCTTTGCCAGCTCAACATTACCAATGTTCTTCTGTGCCATCAGCAGAAAAAAGAACAAAGAGAGATGAAATTCAGTTTGCATCCAAAGCTCTCTTCATTCCCCACGGCCGGAGGTCTCCCCGTCCCCAAAACATGCCTCCGCCAGCAGAGCACCCGTGCTTGCCGTTCCTCGCTGTCCCCTTGCCGTTCCACCGGAGTTCCCCACCAGTCCACCGTCACGGGCTCACAGCGACCCCGGCGGGGCGGAGAGAGGGAGGGAGGAAGGGAGAGAGGGAAGATATGTACCTAGACAGCACCGATGCCCTTGCTCAGCCGCCGCCGCCCGAATCCAAATCGCCACTGCTGCCCCGATCCAGGACAGTAGGATGAGATCCCGAGGATAGAGTCAGGTGGCAACGACTGCCATGGCCGAAGTGCATTAGGCACGCCGGAGTGGGGCGCAATGGTGATAGCCTTGTGTCAAGGAGGCGGTGGAGATGGCGGCGGCGGCACGGGAGATCGGCAGCGCTGGGCTCGCTTGGTGGCGATATGGTCGGGGGGACTGTGGGGGCGGCACGATTTGGGAAGATGGAAAGGACGGACGGGAGCAGAGGAATTAGTGGGATTCTCAGATTTGATCCGCGTGGTGAGCGGGTCGTGCGGATCGGGGGCGCGGAGCGCTTCGACGATTGGCAGACCACCGGCGTCTGCTGGCAGAACATTTGATCCTAGTCGTCGATCTGGTTAATAGATTATTGACGTAATATGGGCGGTAGGATATGTGTAAGTTGATTTGATCCGAAGGCTCTGACTATCTTGTGTACAGTTTGTTGTGTGGTTTTAGGAGAACTTATGTTTGCTCTTTTAATAGTAGTAGAGATGATTTTGCTACTACAATCCTTCTGATTTTTGCTACCGCCCTTCTTTGATTTTGGCTGAAACGAGTTTCAAATTTTTGCTACCACCGCACTTTGTTTTTGCTGCTACCGTATTTGATTTTGTTACCACCTTTTTTTTTTGATTTTTTGTTAGATTCATCTTTTTGCTAGAACCATGGAAGTATTTTGCTGGGAGCAGCAAATTATTCTGCTGGAGCTGGTTGATTCCATAGCACGGCCCTGACGGCCGCTTTTCTTCCCTCGCGCGAGATGTTCCAGGGGAGCTACGAAATTGGCAAAAGCTGGAATCGGCGCCAAATTTTGCTGGAACCGGCCACGGCGACGGCTACGGTAGGAGCAACGAACTAGCGAGGATGTTTCAACCTGCAGGCTTTTTTGCTGGAACCGACGGTGTGTTTTGCTGCAACGGGCAGACACACGCGGGGCACGAGCGATGCGACCATCAAGCTGGCGAGGGGTCCGGCGGGCCGCCCCGGAGAGCGGTGACTGCAAGCCGACGAGCGGCGCCATGGAGCCAGAGGTGAGAGGCCGCGGGGGAACAACGAGCAAGCAGGGAATAAATGCGGCTGCTGTTTCTCGCGAGAAGAGAGGGACGTGCGCGAGGCAATCGTGTAGTCCAGGGCGCGTGCATCGGGCGGCTGCGCGTCGATCGGCCTAAATTTGGGCCGGTCCACCGGCGCCTAGTACTGCCCTTTTTCTTTCTTTCAAAATTACTGCATGCACATGCACTTCACTCATGTTTTTTTAGGTAGAAGCGTTGGGTGACCGGTGATTTGTTTTTTTGAGGGGTAAAGCATTTATTCAAAATAATAAGAAAAGGTCCACAAGTTCACAAGACATAAGAAACTAGTCTCAACTGCACAACTCGCAGCAAACCAAACTTAACAAAACCCGGAATCTCATCTGCAACAATCTGCAGGATCGAATCTGGTGGCTCATTAAGCCACACTTTATTCCTCGCGATGCTAATCCCCTCCTTTGCTAGATTATGCGCTGCACCATTAGCAGTCTCCTCACCCAGCTCACTTTGTACTCATGTGTCGTCCGTAGGAGTGCCTTCACTTCCTCCACCAACGGCCCGACGGCGAAGAGATTCTTCCTTTCTTCATTGATCATTGCCACCACCTCCTTGCTATCCAACTCGAGATGAATCTTCTGAAAACCATGCTGGATTGCAAAGTGCACCGCCTGCCTTCTAGCCATCACTTCGAGTAATTGAGGATCAGAGATGCCTGGGAGAAACGCCATCGCCCCTCCTCTGTATGCACCATTGTGATCCCGTAGGACCACTCCTCCACCCCCACTATTACATGTCCTAGTTGTAGCTCCATCAGCATTGGCTTTTATCCATCCCGTATCAGGTGGCCTCCACACTTCAACCACCTTTGAGCCGCCTTGTGTGGTAGTTCTGTAGTGCACCTCCTTCCATTCCTTGATGTGAGCGATCACCCTCTCAGCCACTCTCCTCGCCTCCGCGACTCTCTTGCCGTCTCTCGCCTCGTTCCGCGCTAGCCATAGTCCATACAACGCCTGAATCATCGTCTCTCGCTCCTCATCACCTGCCTCACCCATCCACTCTTGGAACCATGCAGACATAGAGGAGAAGGAATCCTCCATCTCCGGCGGTGTGAAAATGGGGGCATCCATCTCTTCTTTCATCAGTCGCCAAAACAATTTGGAGTGGGGACATCCCCAAAATCGATGGAAAGTAGTCTCTTCCCTGCCGCACGCGACACAAAACACCCCACCCTTGATCCTTCTCTGATGCAATTCAGCTCCTATAGCAAGTCCATTGCGCATTAACCTCCACGTGTGGATTTTTGCTTTGCCCGGAGCATTCGTGCCCCATAGCGCTAGCCATGTGTGGTGCTTCTGGATGGATGATGGTGATCTCGGCTGTTCGGTTTGAGCGCCCTTGATGCTCATTCGCAGGTGATATGCCAACTTAACCGTAAACTGCCCGTTCTTGGTAAAATTCCATGCAAGGTAGTCGGTCGTGCCCGATCCTCCCACAACAATCTGTTTTATATCGCATGCGTCATCAGGTGAGAACATCTCTTGTACCTTTTGCTCGTCCCATCGATCACCTACCGGAACAAACAGATCGGCCACCTTTGTGACGCTCTGAACGTAGATCTGTCCCAGCGGCTTAAGGCTTCCTTGCCTTGGGATCCAGTTGTGATGGTGCACGTTAACAGAAGTTCCATCTCCACTCCTCCACACCAACCCCTCTGGTAGCAAATCCCTGCCATATAGAATGCTTCTGAAGGTGAAGGAGCCCCCACTTGGACACGTGGCTAACATGATAGACCCCTCCGGGAAATAACGTGCCTTGAGAACATAGGTGCATAAATAGGAAGGGGTCTGCAGAATCCTCCAGGCTTGTTTAGCGAGCAAAGCTTGGTTAAACGCCTCCGGATCGCGAAAACCCATGCTCCCTTCCCTCTTAGCATGGCACGTTTTATCCCAAGATATCCAGTGTACTTTCCTCTCACCATTTGATGCACCCCACCGGAATTTCGAAGAGATCAATTTCAGTTTCCAGCACATCTTCTTTGTGAGTTGAAAGCTGTCAGGACCCCAATTTCAAGTCACATCGATCTAGCCGGTAACACCTCATATCACTTTGCGGCCTCACGCACGGTATCCCACGAGTGTCGCCTTACCATGGCCCGGGACCGTTTACGCCTTTTGGCTCACGTATATGATAGTGTCGCTAGCATCCATATGACAGAGAACACGGGCCGACATGGCTAGTCGTGAACCCAAAGCGGCACAGACCTATGGAGACAGGCATACATGAATCACATCGAGCATGTCGGTCATCAGCGAGTGATTCCGGGCTGTAGCACTGGGCTAACAGGACTCCGGGGAACCCGGGCTGTAGCAGGCTAGGCAGGACTCCAGATATCACCGCGTGACATTTCCCCGAAGGGACAGATATAGGAACAAAGTGAAACACATGCGGGCCAGTCAAGTGTCCTGAACAGTAGTGCTGGGCTAGCAGGACTCCGGTGAACCGGGCTGTAGCAGACTACTATGGCTCGAGGAACACTAGACTACATTTCCCCATAAGAAAGGCTGCCAAGGATAAACAACTAGATTGTCGGATCCCACTCATACCAAGCATTTCAATCATACACACAATATGCCCGATATGAGTACATACAACATGGCATCACAACAAAACTCTACAACTCAAGTACTTTATTTAAAGGCTCCAGGGAGCCATACATAACATGTTCATACAGATAGGGGTCACATGACCTGACACTCAAGTCATACAATCATACAAGCACATGCGGAAGCAACTAGTCTGAGTACAGACTCTAGAAAGAAAGAAGGCTTCTCGAAGCCTGTCTATCTACATAGGGCCCTCCATGGCCAGGATCACCACCTGGGTGGCTAGTCACTCGTCGACGTCAAGGTCTACGTAGAACCCATCAGAGGGGGCGGTGTTGTCGTCTGAAAACAGTAATTAAGCAAACATGAGTACAAAGGTACTCAGCAAGTCTTACATCAGAACCTACTATACATGCTTATTCTCAAGAAAGTGGTGGGGTTATTGCAGCAAGCCAGCTTTGACTCTTGGCTAAGCTATCCTACGGAACTTCACTAGTAAAATAGTTTTCGCACACGAGTCCACTACTCACCAACACAATACTCCACTGGGAATCCTCCCTCGTCATCCTACGAGAGGGCCATCCTCGGTACTCACACTTATCTTGAGTCTTTTAGTAGTATCCATTAACTTGTCTATGAACTGTATAGGCAACCAAGTAGTCCTTTACCGCGGACGCGGCTATTCGAATAGTTTTATACCCTACAGGGGTGTACTTCTCCATACACGCTTTCACCACTTACCGCCGTTTACACGACATGTACTCGGCAACCTTCAAGCGGAAGCCCAGCGAGGGTGTCCGCCACGGCCTACCTAAACACTTAAGTCTCTAGTCCAGGTTTATCGCCTATCCAGGTTCCATCCGCAGGGAGTCCGGCCGAGGTTTCCACATACGGCCCCGAACGATGTGAACAGGGTTCCCGAGACACCAAACGGCTGACTCGGTACACCATGCCACGGTGTATCTACCGCAACATAGCCCACCCCTAGGGTCAGCGCTACGCACGGCCACCAACACATAACCTACAAACACCAGAAACTATTTGCAACTCCTGGACAGAGTACTAGGGTGATTAAGAAGCCGAGAGGGTCCATTGGTTTCGGTCCCAATGTATGGTAGTAACTGCATCTTAAATCACACATGCAGATCTCAGTTATTATGGACGACCTCAATGAAACAACCCACCATGTACTCCTACATGGCCTCTCATCGATACCTTTACCAAAACATGTTCAACACATCTCTCATATTACCGACATAATCATATCACTCTAGCCCATCACCCAGATGAACCAGACCTGACACAACTCTAAGCATAGCAGGCATAGCAAGGTAGGAATCACATACATGGCTCAAACAACTCCTACACATGCTAGTGGGTTTCATCTAGTTACTGTGGCAATGACAGGTCATGCAGAGGATAAGGGTTCAGCTACCGTAGCACACGGTAGTTTGAATCGCGTTGTCTTAATGCAGTAAACAAGAGCAGAAGCGAGAACATGGGTTTGTATCGGAATGATCAATGGGTTGCTTGCCTGATGGAGTGGTAGTGGGATACTGCCCTTCAGTTGGATACTCGTGAATATCCTCGGAGGCAGAACCTACCATGAAGAACACATCGGAACACAATCAATACATGACGATATGCAACAATATGATGCATGCTATGACATGGCAATATGAATGTGTCTTGGTCTAATGCAAGCTATAACAGAAAGGAATGTGCTTATTTGAACCAAAGGTTCAAATGTTAGTTCATTTAACATAGCCACATTAGTGCATTACCTTACTCTGCTTAAACAGCAAGGTTAACTTGTTTTGTCATGCATGAAACCATTACAGATGGATAGATTGAATTTTTCTGATCATTTTTCATATATAAATCTTTGCATTTGGAGCTATGGTTGATTTTCTATGATTTTTAGAAGTTTTGATTATTTTCTGGAATTTCTTGTATAAGAATAATTCCAGTAATTTAATTACTGCGTCAGCATTACGTCAGGGTGATGTCAGTGGTCAACGGGGACGTTCAGGTCAAACCTGACTGGTGGGTCCCGCGTGTCAGTAGTTAATTAAACTAATTATTTTTAGTTAAAACTAATTTGATTTAGTTAGTAGAGGGGGGGCCACTTGTCATTGACTCAGGGGAGTCAACCTAGGCCCACCCAGTCCACGTCAGCGGTCAAACCCATCGGTTAACGGGTCAAAGCCTGCCGGCGTTTAGCCGCCGGTGAGGCCAGACGCGGCGGCGTGCTGCGGGATTTGCCCACAGGGCTCCATTTGCTACACGAGAGCAGCTACGGGCAGCTGGTGCTCGCCCGCATCTAGCCGTGGTGATGGCTTGGCCGGGGAGTGGCCGGAGCATCACCGGTGACGAGGTCAGGCGGAGGCCGAAGCTCGGGCCAGCTCGTGCGCGTGGCTACAGTGGCCTAGGCGGTGTGGCGCTAGCACCTACAGCCTCTACGCGGCGCGAGGAGTGTGATGTACACAAGCCCGTGACCAAATGGTCACCGGAGCAACGCCGGCGACGTGGTCAGGCGGCGACGCATTCAGGCACAAGAGATGCGGCGTCTACGGTGTTCTAGGGGCGAAACGGAAAGCACGGGGAGGTTCAGCAGCTCACAGAGAAGCCGCAGGGAGGGTCAACGTGCTCGGGGAAGGCTCGGTGCGGTCGGAGCGACGACGGCGATCTGGGCGGCCCGAGGTTGAAGACGACGGCAGCGGGGATGATGCAGGGGATCCGGCGTCATGTGGCTTGGATAGTCGGCGTAGTCGACGATGACGAACCGTCCGGACACGGTGAAAGGGCGCGGGGACGGTGTTGGACGCGGCTGCGGTGGCAGCGGCGACGGTGACGTCTCGGGCGACGTCGGGGAGGGCGAGAGAGAGGGGCCAGAGGGGAGTGCGGGTGTCTGCGAGGTCGGGCAGAGCGAGAGGGTTCGTCCCACGTCGACAACTCGATGAGGGGAGCGGCGAGGCGGCGGGCAGCTGCGTGGCATGCATGCTGTGCTCGCCGTCGAGCACCTGGCTGCCTGCCTGGCCGAGCCAAGCAGCTTGCTGGAGCGGTGGCTGGGCTGGGCCGGCAGGTGGGCCTGGTGGGTGGCGCCAGGTAAGCCCTTCCCTCTCTCTCTTTCCTGTTTTGTTTTCTTTTTTCTATTTTTTCTGTAGCTTTAGGGCTTTATTAAAATACTAAAACGTTTCCAAAAATCCTAAAAATAATTGTGGGCTCTGTTTAGAATATATCCAACAACAAACATTTATTTCCAGAATTATTTGAGCATTTAAATTATTTTATAGCATTTAAATGCCCAAATTCAAATACTTATGATTTAATTCAATAACCTTCTGTTGACCTAGAAAATTGTGCACCAATTTTGCCAGAGGTTCTAACCCAAGACAAAGAGGGTGAACTTTTTAGAAGGGCATTTCAGGTTCATTGAAAATAATTTTAGTAAACCCTAGTTGTTTCCGGGGGGGTGTTGGGGGTTTCTGCCTTCCCCATTTCAAATTTAAGAGGAATTTAAACATGACACACACTCTAATGCTTGAACTAGCTAGGGTGTGACAAAAACATCTCATGGTGTGAGTTGGAGTAGACTGAAGCACCGATTTAACCAGTACCTCTCTTACCGCCTTAGATAGTCCTTGACCATTCCATCCAGATACCTTACCAGTTGCGCATTCCCTAACATATCTGAATGTGCCTTCTTTTGACTTGCCAACCAGTGTTGGAAGTCCAAGGTACCGCTCACTCAAAGCCTCGGAGTTGATCCCAATAGCTTGCTTGAGTCCCACCTTATCCTATCTTTGCACCCTTTCCCAAAGAAAATAGAAGATTTCTCAAGGTTTACCTTCTGGCCCGAGGCCATCTCATACTCTGCCAAAACATCCCTCGGTGTTCATAATGTTGTTTGAGAACCTTCGAGAAACACTATACTGTGATCAGCAAAAGGCAGGTGTGTTACATGGGGGCCAGTGCTCCCAAATGACACTCCTTTGATCTTATTCTCTCGCTATGCATGCTTCAGAAGAGCAGATAAACCTTCCACGCATAATAGAAACAAATAGGGGAGAGCAGGTCGCCCTGCCGTAGGCCCCTAGATGGCAAAAAGCTCCGAGAAACTCCCCCGTTGAGCTTGATCGCAAACCCTGCAGAAGTCACACACCTCATAACCATAGCTATCTAGTCCTCTGCGAACCCAAGCTTCCTCAACATTTGCTCGAGGAATATCCACTCCACCCTATCATATGCCTTCATCATATGAAGCTTGATAGTGCATAAAGGGTTTTTCCTCTTTTGTGTCCCGATCGCATGTACACACTCATACGCTACAAGGACATTGTCCGTGATCAACCTCCCCGGCACAAAAGCACTCTGTTCCTTTGAGATAAGGACCGACAAGATCACCTTCAATCTATTTGCAAGAACCTTAGCAGCAATCTTGTACAGGACATTGCATAAGCTAATCGGACGGAAGTGTGTTAATAACTCCAGTGAGTTAACCTTGGGGATCATGATGATTACCGTATCATTAAAAGAATCTGGTGTCGCCATGCCGTGTAGGAAGTCCTGCACGGCAGTGCACACGTCCTCCCTGGCCAGCCCCTAGTGGCATTGGTAAAAAAGCGTCGGAAGCCCGTCGAGGCCAGGGGCTTTCGTTGGACCCATTTGGAATAGAGTTGTCTCTACTTCCGTCTCCGATATTGCAGCCGTAAGCATCTCATTCATGTCATCCGATATCACCCCCAGAAAGAGTTGGAGTAAGTGGTCCGCACGGTTAGACCCCTCCGAAGTGAATAAGTTGTGGTAGAAAGCTGCAGCCATCTCCCTCATCTCATCATTTGAACTGCACTTGGACCCATCCTCCCTTCTTAGAGCTCGTACTATGTTTTTCCTCTTCCTGTGAGATGCTTGATTCTGAAAGTATTGTGTCTTTTGGTCACCCTCTTTCAGCCACCCTACTCTGGATCGTTGCTTGTACATAATTTCCTCGCGCTCATAAACAACTCGTAGCTGGTCCTCTATTTCTCTGACGTCGGCAGTTTGGCCAGTGCCAAGTGCCCTTTCCTTCGCATATTTTAGCTGCACTTTTAGTTTCAAAATCTACCTTCTCACTGATCCAAACACGCGGCGGCCCCATCGCTGCATATCCCTCAAAACCCCTTGGAGTTTCTCACAGACACTCGCAATATTTGTACCTCGGCCGCCAGCCTCAGTCCAGGCCTTCTGCACCATCTCGTCATACCCATCATGCCTGATCCACATTTCTTCAAACCTGAAAGTCCTTATCCCCCCATGTGCCGTGTCTGGAGCTATCTCCATAGCACGAATAAGCAGCGCTACATGGTCGGACACCTCCGTTATTACATGTTCCACCGCTACCTCAGGGAAAATTGCGAAAAAAACCGTTATTGCATGTAGCCCTATCCAGTCTGCATTGTATATTATCCTCATCATCACGTTTATTGTCCCACGTATAAGGATATCCTGAATAGCCTAAGTTAGCTAGCCCGTAGTCGGACAAGCATTCATGAAAACCTTCCATTTGTGTGAAACTCCTCTGGTTCCCTCCTAGTTGTTCAGCTTGCTCAAGAATCTCATTAAAGTCTCCTGCACATAGCCATGGTAGCTCATCCTGAGTACAAAGGAACTGTAGCGCGTCCCAACTCTTTTTGTGCAGCTCCGTTTTCGGCTCGCTGTAGAAACCAGTGAATCTATAGGCTTTGCCATCAATGTTAATATGTGCATCAATGAAATACTGACACCATGGTCTGATTGTAACTTGAACGTTTTCTCTCCACCACATCGCTAGACCACCACTCAAACCCAAACAGTCAACTGCTACCCCATTCCTGAACCCTAGACTCCACTTAAGCCTCTCCATTGCACGAGCCTTCTTTTTTTTGTTTCACATAAAAACATCACCGATCGGTTGTAGGACCTTATCAGGTCTCTGAGTTCGCCAACCGTCGAGTCCAACCCCAGTCCTCGACAGTTCCAGGCAAGAATATTCATTGGGCCCGGCGGCCCTGTGTGACGCCCGGATAATCAAGCTACAGTAGACCTCTACTAATGGTGCCACGTCACCTCGGGTACTGTTGATAAACTCGAGTTAGTTCAAAAAGATTCAAATAAAAATTTTAAATATAGGCAAATAGTAAAATTTTCAAATATCAAAACTAAAATGTTCGGGTTGTGTCAAATAAATCGTAAGTAATTATGGTGGAGAAACCAAACTTTGATAAAATGTTTAAAGGCTCTAAAAACAATTAAAACAGTAGTGAAAACAATTAAACAAATGCCTATTAAATTTACAAAATGCTAAAATTATTTTATTATTGGTTAAGAATTAATCTCACAATAGTTTGTTGATAAATACAAATTTAGGCACTAGTGGTAATTTTTGTAAAACTAAAAATATAAGATACTACAAAAAAGGAAATAAGAAAAGGAAAAGGCAAAACAAATAAAAGCAAAGGGGGCAAACACCCCCCTCGCTGGGCTTCGGCTCAGCTGTTCACAAGCCCAACTGGCCTAGCCGGCCGGCCCATCCACCCCACTCCCTCTCCATAACCCCCTACCCACTCCAACGGTCAACCCACCGACACCCCCACACTCTCCCGAAAATATCTCCCCTCTCTCCCCCGATTGGATCGGGATCGAGAGGAGGAGGCCGCCTCGCCGCGCATCGCCGGAACCACGCCGCCACGACTTCGTCACCACGCCGCCGTCGTCTCCATCTCCTCCTTGAGCACCGTTGCCCCGAACCCTACAAACCGCCGTGAGGACCGCACCACCCTCCCCCTTTCTCCTCTGCC
>NC_057809.1:185631090-185649576 GCF_018294505.1 Triticum aestivum | reverse complement strand
GCCACCCGCGCCGGCGGCCGCGCCCCTACCGCCGCCGTCCGCTCCACTGGCCGGCCCTCCCCTACCTCGCCGGCTCCGGCTAGCCGCGCCGCCCCTTGCCGCAGCATGCTACTCCGGACGGCCGACCTTGCCCCCTCGTGCTGGGCGCTGGGTACGCCCCGCCCGGGGCCCGCAGCCCCGCTAACGCCAGCGCCCGTTAGGGGCCCCTCGGGCCTATGACATGCAAGCCCCACGCCCCTGTTAAAAAAAGAAGTTAAAAAATAAGATTAAAAAATATTATTAATAATAAATAATTAGTTAGTTAGTTAATTAATCAATTAATTAACTTAATTAAAGTTTGCTTAATTAACCTAACCTGCTAATTAACTACCTAATCTTTAATTAGTTAGGTGAGTGTATGACAGGGGGACCCCACCCCTGTTGACTAGTCAACATTGACTGGTCAACTGGGTCCCTCTGGCCCACCTGTCAGTCACTGGGTACACTTTTGTGTACACTGTGCTGGGTGCGCCTAGCAATTTAGCAATTATTTTTCGAATTAAAAATAATTTCAAAAATTAATAAAATCTTTAGAAAGTCATATCTTTTAATCCGTAACTCGGATTAAATTATTTTCAACATGAAAGTTGCTCAGAACGACGAGACGAATCCGGATATGTAGCCCGTTCGTCCATCACGCATCCCTAGCATAGCGAACACGTAACTTTCCCCCTCCGACCCATCTATCCGAAAATGCGAAATACCGGGAATACTTTCCCGGATGTTTCCCCCTTTCATCGGTACCACCTCGTACCGCGTTAGGGTACACCTAGCATCATGCTTTGTCATGTCATGCATCGTCTTGCATTTGTTTGCATTATATTTATTGCTTCTTCCCCCTCTTCTCTCGCTAGACACCGAGACCGACGTCGCTGCTACCCAGTTCGACTACGGTGTTGACGACCACTCTCTCTTGCCAGAGTAACCAGGCAAGCCCCCCCTTTGATCACCAGATATCGCCTACTCTTCTCTATACTGATTGCATTTGAGTAGTGTAGCATGTTACTGCTTTCCGTTATTCCTATCCTAATGCATAGCCTGTCCTTGCTACTACTGTTGTTACCATTACCTGCTATCCTACTGCTTAGTATAGGATGCTAGTGTTCCATCAGTGGCCCTACACTCTTGTCCGTCTGCCATGCTATACTACTAGGCCGTGATCACTTCGGGAGGTGATCACGGACATATACTATATACTTTACACAGTTACATTACCTGTGGTACTGTTCGGAGTTGGGGGCTGAAGGGGCAGGTGGCTCCATCCCGGTAGAGGTGGGCCTGGGTTCTCGACGGCCCCGGACTGTTACTTTGTGGCGGAGCGACAGGGCAGGTTGAGACCACCTAGGAGAGAGGTGGGCCTGGCCCTAGTCGGTGTTCGCGGATACTTAACATGTTTAACGAGATCTTGGTATTTGATCTGAGTCTGGCTATTGGCCTATACGCACTAACCATCTACGCGGGGACAGTTATGGGCACTCGACGTCGTGGTATCAGCCGAAGCCTTCGTGACGTTAGCGACTGAGTGGCGCGCGCTGGATTGGACCGTAAGCCTGCTCTTGTATTAAGGGGGCTAGTTCTGCTTCCGGCCGCGTACGCAACGTGCAGGTGTGCAATGGGCGATGGGCCCAGACCCCTGCGCCATAGGATTTAGACCGGCGTGCTGACCTCTCTGTTGTGCCTAGGTAGGGCTGCGACGTGTTGATCTTCTGAGGCCGGGCATGACCCAGGAAAGTGTGTCCGACCAAATAGGATCGAGCGTGTTGGGTTATGTGGTGCACCCCTGCAGGGAAGTTAATCTATTTGAATAGCCATGATCTTCCGTAACAGGACGACTTGGAGTTGTACCTTGACCTTATGACAACTAGAACCGGATACTTAATAAAACACACCCTTCCAAGTGCCAGATACAACCGGTGATCGCTCTCTCACATGGCGACGAGGGGAGGATCATTGGTTAGGATTATGCTATACGATGCTACTTGATGCTACTTGGTGAACTTACCATCTACTCTCTCCTACATGCTGCAAGATGGAGGTGGCCAGAAGCGTAGTCTTCGACAGGATTAGTTATCCCCCTCTTATTCTGGCATTCTGCAGTTCAGTCCACATATGATACCCTTATTCCATTTGATACCCATGCATATGTAGTGTAGCTCCTTGCTTGCGAGTACTTTGGATGAGTACTCACGGTTGCTTTCTCCCCCTTTTTCCCCCTTTCGTTTCTTTCTGGTTGTCGCAACCAGATGCTGGAGTCCAGGAGCCAGACGCCACCATTGATGACGACTACTACTACTCGGGAGGTGCCTACTACTACGTGCAGCCCGCTGACGGCGACCAAGAGTAGTTTAGGAGGATCCCAGGCAGGAGGCTTGCGCCTCTTTTGATCTGTATCCCAGTTTGTGTTAGCCTTCTTAAGGCAAACTTGTTTAACTTATGTCTGTATTCAGATATTGTTGCTTCCGCTGACTCGTCTATGATCGAGCTCTTGTATTCGAGCCCTCGAGGCCCCTGGCTTGTAATATGATGCTTGTATGACTTATTTTATTTGTAGAGTTATGTTGTGATATCTTCCCGTGAGTCCCTGATCTTGATCGTACACGTTTGCATGTATGATTAGTGTACGATTGAAACGGGGGCGCCACAAGTTGGTATCAGAGCCGACTGCCTGTAGGAATTCCCCTTCCACACTCCTTGGCCGAAGTTGAGTCTAGACATTACAAAACTTTTACTAACATGGCTGTGTGCCTTACGGGCTCACGTCGCCATTGGGTGGTATTAGGATCTTTTATTCCTCGTCTATACTCTGGGATTCTGACTCTCTCCTACTCAGGTTAAATGATTTTGCTAAAATCTAACTCTAGGTTCTCGTTACCACTTCCTGCAGAAGAGCCCCTTCATTACAGATGATCGACTGCTTCAACAGAAGATTCTGACAATACTCTCTGATGTTCTCCCAAAACCTTATGCCATTTATTTTGCAATTCCCTACCACCGAAATATCCCTATGGATAAGTATTTAGACCTGTCGTGCTTACGTTTATTCCCAATCGATCTTGTTATTATAAGATACCCCGAGAATACTTTGCCTACTGCCTTGCAGTTCTTTGCCACATGCATACCACTACGGATAATTACTCGCATTTATCGAGTATCCGCTCATCCCCAGATATTCATGCAGTTCACAAAATTCTTCGAAATACCATTCGGTCTTCCGAAAATCCTGAGCAACCTATTTCTCCTGAAATTCTTGCTTGCTTGCATTATGGTTAATCCCATAAGTATAGTAATCTTATTGGCAACCTTTGTCAATATCATTTTGAGTCCATTGACTCAATATGTTGCGAATGCTCGCAATCCTCACTCAGATCATAGAATTCATCCTTCCAGCTCAGATGTCATTTAAAACGTGAGCTGGTCCTCGGCCAATCAGATTGCCATCGATTGTACCCCTAAGTCTATTCAACTTGTCCGTCCTTGATCAGAGCGTTTGCTCCTGATCCCTTGATTTGAAACTCATAATTCCTTTGTTATTTAAACGTTGAATTATTCAGATGTTCTGTAAAACGATGCATTTGCATTCTTTCTTCCTCTGATTGGGTATCGATACTCACATCAGCTCCATTGTGGATCACCATATCCACTGTTGGATTATTATCCGACAATGTCCTTCATAATTAATCACCTTGTGAGTTCTTTCTCCGATACATAATGCCTTTGGTAATTTGTATCCTCTCCTTTTGCCAACCATGCTCTGCTTTCGAGCTGGTAATATTTACTCTCAAAGCTTGTGGTATATGTTTCCACGATACCCTGACGGGTTGAACCTATGCCTTCCTTAATTTGTGTGACCTCGAAAGTTATGCGGGTTATACCCTGCTGACGCTTTGTCATATAACTTTTCAACACTACAACTTCGAAAAGGGGAGGTAAATGTAAGGTTATGCATTGAAGAAGTGGGACTCGACCTTGAACTTTGTGTTCATGCCCATGGACACGATGTAGATCTTATCATTAAAGCTTCTCTTAAATTAATTACTCCCTTGGTATAAGTTCATATTATATCTGGGATCTGGCCTTTTGCAATCGTGGTTTCGACCATGTTCTCTTTTAGGTACCGTTTCTCATGCAAGTTTAAGCACTTGTCTTCTGCAGAGCAATACCCTAGTCCAACCTCTACTTTGATCTGTCGTCGAGTATTACCCCCTGGTATCTCGAGGATACCACGAAATACATAACTTCTTATGAGTTCTTCATCAACTAATATTCTTGCCGATTCCATTTTTCCAACGGGTTCTCAGTTGTTAGAACCCCTCAAGGACACCGACAACTGAATTGAGTCCGCACTACGATTCAACAACTCTTGGTAACCTTCATTACTTACGAGTCTAAACTCAATCACGTCATTCCGAGCCTACTTGGCTATATCATTATCGTGCCAAATTTTAACTGTGCTACCTGGTCCTTCTTTCCGGAGCACAATTTCGACGATGCGCTAAGCTTACGTCGATCTTCCTTGTCTTATAGTTTCACCTCAAACAACAAACTTGATTTCAAGTTTGTGTCGTACCCATGGTTCCAATAACCTTTCGCTTCATCATTCGTTTGACTTGATGTCATCGCCGACCGATTACATCTCCATGAAACCTCTCGACAGAAATTGTCATGATCATCATCAACATTTTGAGCTCCTCAAGGATATCAATTGAATTCCTGATGAGAAATACCATCCTTGCCCTCGATGATTTGTGTTATCATCGACCACTCGATTGCCTTCCGTTCAACACAAACTTGTTCGTGTTTTGTGTTATACCTTGAGATCCTTGCTATCCAGCATTTGTTCTCCTTTACCTTGGAGTATTACCATCTTTTATGTCAAGAATGTTGTGAGAATTTCACCACCTCTTAAGAATTCTTGATATAGGTGATACTTCTTGCCATATCCGTTCATTCCTTGGCCGCGAGTTCAAAAGTTCTAGCGACCCTTTTGCTTTGAAGTTAATGGTTGATATTTCATTCTTAGACCATTGGTTGTCGAATCACCATTCTAACTTTGATCATGCTACCTAAACCCATATTTCGGGTGGACCTTTCAACCAATGTTTAATTGTGTATGTTCTCCTCGAGCATATTTCACTATATCATTTGATCCGACAAATGTTATCTCCTTATCCACATAACTGTGGAGACCCATCTTTTGGGATACCATCGTTGAATTATCATTGAGTCCATCAGCCACCTCCTCATCCTCTCCTTGGCTTCAATGATGAACTCATGATTCGGAACTTGCTTCCATAGTTCATTTCCCGAGAATCTTGCAAATCATCTCGTCAATTTGCGTCTCACCTTTTCTTCTCAGGCACCCTAAGTCTGAGGTATCCTGACACCAATCAGATCTGAATCTCGGTCAGATATGATGGTTGGAACATATTTTCAAGAATTATAACATTGATCCTCATATGACCCGGTAAGTTGATGGCATGCCTAGCACGCCTGACCAGAGGACCTAGTGTTATAGTTTCCTCTTCAGCAAGGTTATCCATTCTTCCATGAGGAAATTGTAAAACTTATTCTACAAGTTGTTCCTGATGGATCCTTCGTGCATCCAAACTTCGAACCTTAATTGATGACCATGTCAATGCTATCTCGAATGTCGCGACCCGACCCGAATGGATCAAGCGCTCTGTGCTCAGGTGTCATCCCTGGATCAGTAATGCTGACACCACACAGTACATCGAAGGATTTATAGCAGAGTGGCAATCACACACTTATTACATCGTTGTCTCAAAGAGAACTTATTACAATAAACATGGCTTAAGGCCATCTAGTGTCGATAACAGCGGAAGACTCGGAAGATAAATGGGTCCATCAACTCCAACGGCATCACTGAGTATAGAACCACGACCTAAAAGCATCTTACTCGTCATCTGAAAAGTCTGCAACATGAGAAGTTGCAGCCCGAAAACGGGTCAGCACATGGAATATGCTGGCAAAGTAACACATAGAGAGTAATGGAATGAAACAGCTATACTATATGCATATATGGCCGGTGGAAAGCTCTATGGTTACAGTTTTGCGTAAAGCCAGTTTTTCCCTACTACAAAGGAATAAATTTATTTAACTATCATGGTGGTTGTTAAACATCGAGAATGGTTGACAGCATTCCGATCCCAATTAAGTAATTAAACCCAACAACATTAATTAGAAGTAACATGATGAGATTCACATGATATTCAAGTACTAGACACTCAAGTTGTCCATAACCGGGGACACGGCTAATCATGATTAGTTTGTACACTCTGCAGAGGTTTGCGCACTTTTCCCCACAAGACTCGATCGCCTCCGTTTGGTTTCTCGCACTACATGGTGTTTGAGAAGACGGATGACCGAGACACAGTCTTTCAAAAGCGCTAGCACCTTACATGTGGGGTAGACCGTACCACCTACAACCCCTACATCTGCTAGTCCACCCCGTAAGAGTTCGCACAACTTAGTCAACTATGCCAGAGCCCATAATGGCTTGTGGCTGCACACGAAGTTTCTAGCATGAAAGATCTTATGATCCCTTTGAGCCTGGGTGGCGGCCCGAAAAAAACAGGCAAGTCCTGATAGACATCAGGTGCCTCAATCCACCCAGATGTGTGTTTAAGTTGCCACCTTAGATAAACCATTAAAATTATCAACTCACATCTGTCATGGATATCACTCACCCAATCCACGTCTACTAGCATAGCATGGCATAATAAGCAAACGTAGAAGTAACTCCCAAAGGTTTCATAATAATAATACAGGTGATAGGTACTACCTCATCTACTTCCCATCCCACAATTTAGTTAGATCCTAATCATGCAATGTGAGAGGATTGATCTAATGCAATAAAACATGGGTTGTAGAAAAGGTATGATCAAAGTGTTACTTGCCTTGCTGATGATCCACGGGACCTAGGGTTTCGAAGTAACAAGCGGCGCAATCCGGGTGATCTATCGCAGACAAACAACAAGCACCCAATAAGTACTCATCTAATGCACAGGTAAAACTCGAACAAGAGATCGAACCAGAGGGTTCAACTTAAGAACTCCGGTTGCAAAGAAAGAACGAACCGAACAAAGAAACGGAAAACAACGGCGGAAGAAAAACAACTCGGTTCTAGCAAGTTGAAACTAGGTCAAATTTTACCGGGGCAAAAACTTGTTTAAGTTGATTAGACAGAACGGCGGTTTCGAAACAAAACTCCAGGCGCTTGAATCACCTGATTCCGATAAACGAGCGAGAAGAAAGACTAGAACGAAGATCGGATCTGAGATCACGATCGCGGAATAAATCCGACGAGAAGAAAAAAAAGAACGGTTATACGAACGGATGTTCGTTAACCTAGAAGAATCCGGTGATCACGTTCGTTAGGACAAACGGTCCGGCGAACGGTCCAAAGGCAACTAAATCGGAAAAGAAAACGAATCCGATCTAGGGTTTCGAAGAAGAAAACCGAAACGAAAAACCGATCTAGAAAACGAATCGGAGGAGAAGAAAAGAATCGGAATGATTAGAAGAAAATGATCCGAGGAAAAGAGACGCGGGCAACCTCCGGCGAGGTCTCCGGTGAGAGGCTCCGGCGGCGTGGCGTAGGGCGGCGGCGGCGTGGGCAAGGTGCGGCGGCGGCGGCGTGGGCAAGGTGCGGCGGCGGCGGCGTGGGCAAGGTGCGGCCGGCTGCCTGCGCTGGGGAGGCGGTGGCTGGCCTGGGCCTTGGCCCGGCTGGCCTGCTGGATTTTTTATTTTTTTAAACGGTTCTGCGCGCAGAAAAACACAGAAAAAAAATCTAAACGGGCTCCAAAATTTCTAAAGTAAATTTTCCCCGACTCCTAAAAATGAGCCGAACAAAATGAACTTTTCTACGGACCTAAAATGCAATTTTCGAAAACACACATTTTTTCCCTATCCAAATAAAATGCAAATAAAACTCCGGAAAACCAAAATTTGATTTATTCATTAAATCTTCATTTTTCCTAAATTTGGGAAAGTCATATTATTCCCTCTCTTATATTTTTGTTATCGGAAAAATTATTGAAGATGAAATAAATAAATCAAATGATCCTCTTTTCAAAATTGGAGAAAACTCCCAAATATGAAAATAACGAAATCTCCAACTCTCTCCGAGGGTCCTTGAGTTGCGTGAAATTTCTAGGATCAACCAAAATGCAAGAAAAAAATATGTTATGCATGATGATCTAATGTATAACATTCCAAATTGCAAATTTGGGATGTTACAAACCTACCCGCCCCCCCTTAAGATGAATCTCGCCCTCGAGATTCGGGTTGGCTAGAAAATAGGTGAGGGTGGTCCTTGAGCAAATCTTCTTCTCTTTCCCAGGTGGCTTCATCCTCTGAGTGATGGTTCCAGTGAACTTTACAAAACTTGATAACCTTGCTGCGAGTAACTCTGTTGGCATAATCAAGAATCTTGACTGGCTTCTCCTCATATGTTAGGTCATCCTTTAACTGAATCGCTTCAAGCGGTACTATATCTCTTAGCGGTACCTCCGCCATCTCGGCATGACATTTCTTCAGCTGAGAAACATGGAATACATCATGAACTCCTGACAGTCCCTCTGGTAATTCCAACTTATAAGCGACTTCTCCCATACGTTGCAAAATCTTGTACGGTCCAACGAAACGCGGTGCTAACTTTCCCTTAACTCCAAAGCGCTTAACTCCTCGAAGTGGGGATACTCGGAGATAAACTCTTTCTCCGGTTTCGTAAACTGTCTCCTTGCGTTTAGAATCTACGTAGCTCTTCTGCCTGGACTGGGCTACCTTGAGCCTATCGCGAATCAACTTAACTTTCCGTTCAGACTCCTTAATCAAATCTGGTCCAAAGAATTGACGGTCTCCAACTTCGTCCCATGACAACGGTGTCCTGCACCTCCTTCCGTATAACGCTTCGAAAGGTGCCATCTTCAAACTGGTTTGGTAACTGTTGTTATAAGAAAACTCCGCATACGGCAAGTTATCGTCCCAACTAGATCCATAATCTAGCGCACAAGCTCTCAGCATATCTTCCAAAATCTGATTGACTCTCTCGGTCTGTCCATCTGTCTGCGGATGAAAAGCTGTGCTGAACTCTAGTCTGGTTCCTAAAGTTTCATGCAACTGATTCCAAAACTTTGAGGTAAATTGGGTTCCTCTATCTGATACGATACTTCTCGGAACTCCATGCAAACAAATGATCCTAGTCATGTATATCTTTGCCAACTTAGCACTGGTGTAAGTGGTCTTAATTGGAATAAAATGTGCTACCTTTGTCAAACGATCAACTACTACCCATATCGAGTCATAGCCTGATTTTGTCCTGGGTAGTCCTGTGATAAAATCCATGCCTATCTTATCCCACTTCCATTCGGGTATCGGCAATGGTTGTAACAATCCTGCTGGCTTTTGATGCTCTGCCTTTACTCTCTGACATACGTCACAAACTGCTACATATGCTGCAATATCCTTCTTCATTCCGGTCCACCAGAATGTTTCCTTCAAATCCAAATACATCTTGGTATTCCCTGGGTGAATCGAATATGGTGAATCATGTGCCTCTTGCAAAATCAACTTCCTGATCTTCGGGTCATTGGGCACATAAACATGGTCCTCAAACCATAAGGTATCGTGCTCATCCTCACGAAATCCCTTTGTTTTTCCTTCGCTAAGTTTCTCCTTTATAGCAGAAATCTCTTTGTCAGATTTCTGAGCTTCTCTGATCTTATCCATCAATGTTGACTGAATCTCCAATGCTGCTACATAGCCTCTCGGAACTATTTCCAAACATAGCTCACGAAGGTTTTCTGCTAACTCCTTGGGTATTTTCTCCGTCATTAGGGTATTGACATGGCTCTTACGGCTCAATGCGTCAGCTACTACATTAGCTTTTCCGGGATGGTAATGCAATCTCATGTCATAATCCTTGATGAGCTCCAACCATCTCCCCTGTCTGAGGTTCAACTCCTTCTGCGTGAAAATGTACTTCAAACTCTTGTGATCCGTGTACACCTCACAATGATTTCCAATGAGGAAATGTCTCCGCGTCTTCAATGCGTGCACTACGGCTGCTAACTCCAAATCATGCGTGGCATAATTCAACTCATGTGGCTTCAGTTGCCGTGAAGCATACGAAACAACTCTTCCTTCCTGCATAAGCACTGCTCCAAGTCCTCGACGTGAAGCGTCGCAATACACCTCATAATCCTTGGTCTGATCTGGCAAAATCAATACTGGTGAGGTAACCAAACGTTTCTTCAACTCCTGGAAACTAGCCTCACACTCCTCAGTCCATTTGAACTTAGTATCCTTCTTCAACAATTCAGTCATAGGCTTTGCAATCTTTGAAAAGTTCTCAATGAATCTCTGGTAGTATCTTGTGAGTCCAAGAAAACTTCAGATCTCTCCAACTGTCGTTGGTGATTCCCATTCGGTTACGGTCTCAACCTTTGTGGGGTCAACTGATATACCTTCTCCGGATATAACATGTCCAAGAAATCCAACTTCCTTCAACCAAAACTCACATTTGCTGAATTTGGCGTATAACTGATGTTCCCTTAGTTTCTCCAAAACCAAATGCAAATGTTCCTTATGGTCCTCTTCATTTTTTGAATAAACCAGGATGTCATCAATGAACACCACGACGAACTTATCCAAAAACTCCATAAACACTTTGTTCATCAGGTTCATAAAATAGGCAGGTGCGTTAGTCAATCCAAATGACATAACGGTATACTCATACAGTCCATATCTTGTGGTGAATGCTGTCTTAGGTATGTCCTGCTCTCGAATCTTCAACTGATGGTACCTTGATCGCAAATCGATCTTGGAAAACACTTTAGCTCCTTGCAAACGATCAAACAGATCATTGATCATTGGTAGTGGGTACTTGTTCTTGATGGTTACTTCATTCAATCCACGGTAATCAACAACCATCCTTAATGATCCATCCTTCTTTTCCACTAGAAGTACGGGTGATCCCCAAGGCGAAGAACTTGGGCGAATGTAACCTTTATCCAGTAACTCCTTAATCTGATTCTTAATTTCTACCAAATCCTTTGCTGGCATCCGGTACGGTTGCTTTGATATTGGGCTGGTACCTGGCAAAAGCTCAATCAAAAACTCAATGTCCCTATCCGGTGGCATGCCTGGTAATTCCTCAGGAAATACATCAGGAAAATCCTTTACCACTGGTACTTCTTCTTGCACAACTCCTATTAAAGAATTTACTTGTGTCCTGTTTGGCACATGACGGGATACATACTTGATCCTTCTTCCTTCTGGTGTGGTAAGCAAAATTGTCTTACCGGCGCAATCGATGTTCCCTTCATACTTCGATAACCAATCCATGCCTAATATCACATCCAATCCTTGAGATTCCAATACTATTAGGTCTGAGGGAAACACATAGTTACCAATCCTTAATGGTAACCGATCACACCATCGTCTGGCCATAAACTCCGCTCCTGGTGAGCTTACTAACATGGGTGACCTAAGGGCTTGGGTTGGCAGGTTATATTTATCCACAAATCCCCGTGATATGTATGAATGCGATGCACCGGTATAAAAAAGAACAAGCGCGATAAATGACTTAACCAAAAACTTACCGATTACTGCATCAGGCTGATCTTCAACCTCCTCCACATTAACGTGGTTCACCTGTCCTCTATTGGATGGGTTCGGCTTCTTCCCATAGCTTCCATTGCCATTTCCATTCTGGCCTTCGGGACATTCATTGGCATAATGTCCGGTCTTGGAATACTTGAAACAAGTGACTTGACTCAGATCTCTCTTGGTTGGGGTCGATGGGGTGGTCCGGTTCTGGCCGTTGCTTCCTCCATTCCCATTACCATTCTTGTGCCCATTATGGTTGTGCGAGCTTCCTCCTCCATGGTTATGCTGAAACTGAAATCCTGGTTTAGGGGTAAAATGGGGCTTCTGCTGGGCTCCAGAGTTATACTTCCCCTGTCCATACTTCCTCTTACGGTTCTCAATCTGTTGTTTCTTTCCTTCAATCATGATGGCTCTATCTACCAACTCCTGGTAGTTGTTGAAACTCGCTACCATCAACTGCATGCTTAGTTCATCATTCAGTCCTTCCAGAAACTTCTCCTGCTTAGCTGCATCCGTAGCAACGTCATCTGGGGCATAACGTGCTAACTTGCTGAAATCGTCAATGTACTGGCCAACTGTTCTTCCTCCTTGGCGTAAGTTGCGAAACTCACGCTTCTTCATGGCCATAGCTCCTGTTGAAACATGGGCAGTGCGGAAAGCTTGCTGAAACTGATCCATGTGATAGTGTCAACTGGGTAGGTGGCTGTGAATTTCTCCCACCATGCTGCCGCGGGTCCGTCAAGCTGGTGAGCGGCAAACTTCACTTTCTCACCATCCGTGCATCCTACAGTGGTCAACTCCCTTCCTATCTTGCGGAGCCAATCGTCTGCTATTATTGGCTCGGTGCTACTGGAAAACACCGGCGGATTCAGCCTAAGGAAACGGGCTAGGTGGTCAACAGGTGGTGGTAGTGGTGGGTTGTTGTTGTTGTTCTGTTGGTTCTGGACTAACATCTGCATCAATTGATTCTGCTGCTGGATCAACTGAGTGAGCTCCGGTGGGAATCCATTGTCACGTCTCGGAGGCATCTGAGGGTTTAGAAAAGACGAGAATTAAGAATAGAGTGAGGTCTAAAGGAAAACACTACCCATATGCACATGAGCAAATACACACAAAATCACTTCAATCAATCAAGGGCTTACAATCGGTCTAAACTATCGCAAAAGTGCTCGACTATAATGTTTACATGGGGAAATACTACTACTATCTGGTGGTCATCTAGAAATTTGAACCGGTGGAAGACTCCATGATATCTGCTCCAGCTTCGTCTTCAAAGTCGGGTTCACTTGGATCCGAATCGGTGTCGTTGATGATGATGTAGTTGTCCGGACATGCGACGTACTCGTCCTCCTCCTTGGATGCTAACTTCCTCTTGAGTTCTTCAATCTCCTGCTTAAGATCGCCATTGTGTCTTGCTAGAGCTACGATCTCGTCCATGTAGTCCTTGCGTGTAGACTTCAGTTCTCCTTCTAGCTCGATGATCCTTGCCTTCGCATTATTCAGCTCTATCATATCATTGCACATCTGGTTCTCGTGGCGTCGAATGTGCTGGTTTAACTCCTGGATGAAAGATGCAATGGACCTATCCTTCTTGGTGCTGACAAACTCCCATTGTTCATCTCAGCATCCGCAAATATGGTAGATAGTGTCCTTGAGGTCTTCTTGGTAAACTTGTCCAATGCGTCCTATGGTGATATGAGCTGCCATGCTTCTTCCCAGACTCCGGGTTGGTGCATTGAAAACACTATCTATGGGCTTCGTGATTGGCACGAATGTTCTTCCCGGAATGTGAGCTTGAATCTTCCAGCGCTCCTCTTCAGGCAGAGTGGCGTTGAAAGTTCCCGTGAAGCTTGGTAATCCAATGTTCAGGTACTTGGTGACTTCCTTCAGGTGAAATCCAAAAGGTGTGCCTTCATCCGGTTGAGCGTACTTAATCTTCACGTTCGTCATCCTAAAAGAGTAGAAAAGATGAGAAGTTAGAAAATGAGAAGAGAATGGTGATCTATGGCTTTAACTTAGTGGTCGTGTCCTATAATCAGCGTGTGCTCTGATACCATTCTATGTCGCGACCCGACCCGAATGGATCAAGCGCTCTGTGCTCAGGTGTCATCCCTGGATCAGTAATGCTGACACCACACAGTACATCGAAGGATTTATAGCAGAGTGGCAATCACACACTTATTACATCGTTGTCTCAAAGAGAACTTATTACAATAAACATGGCTTAAGGCCATCTAGTGTCGATAACAGCGGAAGACTCGGAAGATAAATGGGTCCATCAACTCCAACGGCATCACTGAGTATAGAACCACGACCTAAAAGCATCTTACTCGTCGTCTGAAAAGTCTGCAACATGAGAAGTTGCAGCCCGAAAACGGGTCAGCACATGGAATATGCTGGCAAAGTAACACATAGAGAGTAATGGAATGAAACAGCTATACTATATGCATATATGGCCGGTGGAAAGCTCTATGGTTACAGTTTTGCGTAAAGCCAGTTTTTCCCTACTGCAAAGGAATAAATTTATTTAACTATCATGGTGGTTGTTAAACATCGAGAATGGTTGACAGCATTCCGATCCCAATTAAGTAATTAAACCCAACAACATTAATTAGAAGTAACATGATGAGATTCACATGATATTCAAGTACTAGATACTCAAGTTGTCCATAACCGGGGACACGGCTAATCATGATTAGTTGGTACACTCTGCAGAGGTTTGCACACTTTTCCCCACAAGACTCGATCGCCTCCGTTTGGTTTCTCGCACTACATGGTGTTTGAGAAGACGGATGACCGAGACACAGTCTTTCAGAAGCGCTAGCACCTTACATGTGGGGTAGACCGTACCACCTACAACCCCTACATCTGCTAGTCCACCCCGTAAGAGTTCGCACAACTTAGTCAACTATGCCAGAGCCCATAATGGCTTGTGGCTGCACATGAAGTTTCTAGCATGAAAGATCTTATGATCCCTTTGAGCCTGGTGGCGGTCCGAAAAAAAACAGGCAAGTCCTGATAGACATCAGGTGCCTCAATCCACCCAGATGTGTGTTTAAGTTGCCACCTTAGATAAACCATTAAAATTATCAACTCACATCTGTCATGGATATCACTCACCCAATCCACGTCTACTAGCATGGCATGGCATAATAAGCAAACGTAGAAGTAACTCCCAAAGGTTTCATAATAATAATACAGGTGATAGGTACTACCTCATCTACTTCCCATCCCACAATTTAGTTAGATCCTAATCATGCAATGTGAGAGGATTGATCTAATGCAATAAAACATGGGTTGTAGAAAAGGTATGATCAAAGTGTTGCTTGCCTTGCTGATGATCCGTGAGACCTAGGGTTTCGAAGTAACAAGCGGCGCAATCCGGGTGATCTATCACAGACAAACAACAAGCATCCAATAAGTACTCATCTAATGCACAGGTAAAACTCGAACAAGAGATTGAACCAGAGGGTTCAACTTAAGAACTCCGGTTGCAAAGAAAGAACGAACCGAACAAAGAAACGGAAAACAACGGCGGAAGAAAAACAACTCGGTTCTAGCAAGTTGAAACTAGGTCAAATTTTACTGGGGCAAAAACTTGTTTAAGTTGATTAGATGGAACGGCGGTTTCGAAACGAAACTCCAGGCGCTTGAATCACCTGATTCCGATAAACGAGCGAGAAGAAAGACTAGAACGAAGATCGGATCTGAGATCGCGATCGCGGAATGAATCCGACGAGAAGAAAAAAAAAGAACGGTTATACGAACGGACGTTCGTTAACCTAGAAGAATCCAGTGATCACGTTCGTTAGGACGAATGGTCCGGCGAACGGTCCAAAGGCAACTAAATCGGAAAAGAAAACGAATCCGATCTAGGGTTTCGGAGAAGAAAACCGAAACGAAAAACCGATCTAGAAAACGAATCAGAGGAGAAGAAAAGAATCGGAACGATTAGAAAAAAATGATCCGAGGAAAAGAGACGCGGGCAACCTCCGGCGAGGTCTCTGGCGAGAGGCTCCGGCGGCGTGGCGTAGGGCGGCGGTGGCGTGGGCAAGGTGCGGCGGCGGCGCTAGGGCACAAGGGCGGCGGCACGGGTGTGGGGTGGCGCGGTGTAGGGCGCGGGGTGGGGTGCGGTGGAGGGCTTGGGGTTTGGTTTGATGATTTGGAGGGGGGGTGTTGGGGTATTTATATTGGTGAGGGGAGGGGGTTTCTTGGGGTAGGGGACAAGAAATAGAGTAGGAATAGGAAAGAAAAAGAGGAAACGGAGTAGGACTAAAGTCCTACTAGGAATCAAAAAGGGGCGGCGGCGGCTCCTGCCTCTGGCGCCTGGCGCGCGCGATGGCCTGGCGCGGCCGGCTGCCTGCGCTGGGGAGGCGGTGGCTGGCCTGGGCCTTGGCCCGGCTGGCCTGCTAGATTTTTTTTAAATGGTTCTGCGCGCAGAAAAACACAGAAAAGAAAATCTAAACGGGCTTCAAAATTTCTAAAGTAAATTTTCCCCGACTCCTAAAAATGAGCCGAACAAAATGAACTTTTCTACGGACCTAAAATGCAATTTTTGAAAACGCGTATTTTTCCCTATCCAAATAAAATGCAAATAAAACTCCGGAAAACCAAAATTTGATTTATTCATTAAATCTTCATTTTTCCTAAATTTGGGAAAGTCATATTATTCCCTCTCTTATATTTTTGTTATCGGAAAAATTATTGAAGATGAAATAAATAAATCAAATGATCCTCTTTTCAAAATTGGAGAAAACTCCCAAATATGAAAATAACGAAATCTCCAACTCTCTCCGAGGGTCCTTGAGTTGCGTGAAATTTCTAGGATCAACCAAAATGCAAGAAAAAAATATGTTATGCATGATGATCTAATGTATAACATTCCAAATTGCAAATTTGGGATGTTACATCGAAGCATGTCTGTGGTAGTCCGATTTTCAAAAAGTGCATTTGAAGCACAATGCTAAATTTTCTTTATCATTTATCCTAACACCGTTGTATGGGTAATATCTTGAGATTCCTCCCCCTTACCTAAATGGTTTTCTACTTTCTATCCTGTCATGGATATCATGCTCCGCTTGTCCTTGGAAGGATATACCCCCGAAATATGTGTGTATACACATTTTCATTTCCATTGTTCTGTTTAAACCTGATAATCACATTTTCCTTTCCATTGTCTTGTTTAAGCTTTCTTTTAATATAACTTAACTGAGCAGTGATAATTCCCTGCTTAGTAAGCACCTCGTTGTACAACTCTGTCAGTAAGACCCTGTTACCATTGTTGATAGCATTCCGGTAACCACCGATGGACGAGAACTTTGCCTATTGGTCTGCCTCGTTCGGCGAGCAGGAAAATGGTTCTCTTCGTCCCTCGCCCTTGGTATCGATGTTGTTGCCGACATAACTGACAGGCTACCCTCTGACACGCCTTGCTATCATGACCGTGCAAGATGTCGGCCCCCTTCCTACTTTCAACCACATGGTGGGCCCATAACCCACAGGTCACAGGATCGAAACCTGACTCTCCTGTACACCCCCTGTTTCCAAAGTTATTCCTCCCGCGTGGACTCGTATGTAATTCATGAGCCACCTTCTGATGAGATTATCAATTCTGGCATCGGACACAATAATTATTCCGTCGCTTTGAAACCCCTTTCACCTTCTGACTAGGCATTGAACGATTGCCTGGCTGCTTGAAACTTCTTATTGTACCTTCAAACTTTACTCTCGATGTGTTTTATTTCTTCAACTCGAGAGGTACTCATGTGTTCATTCCTGGGATAACCCCCCTGATGATTTCCCCTTATAACATCTTGTCGTTGTAGAGCTGCCCCTTACCTATTCGTAAGTATGGTGGAGTTCCCGAAGAAAGGACGACAACTTCATCATGATACTTTGGAATAAAGAATCGAAGACAACAACAAAAGGGATTAACTTCTTCAAGAAGAGCAACCAAGACCGAGAAGACTCGATAGAATTTCGTAACCACACCTTCCCCCTTTACTTCCCTCTTAAATCTCAGGACGAGATTTCTTGTAGTGAAGGAGAATTGTGACGCCCGGATAATCAAGCTACAGTACACCTCTACTAATGGTGCCACGTCACCTCGGGTACTATTGATAAACTCGAGTTAGTTCAAAAAGATTCAAATAAAAATTTTAAATATAGGCAAACAGTAAAATTTTCAAATATCAAAACTAAAATGTTCGGGTTGTGTCAAATAAATCGTAAGTAATTATGGTGGAGAAACCAAACTTTGATAAAATGTTTAAAGGCTCTAAAAACAATTAAAACAGTAGTGAAAACAATTAAACAAATGCCTATTAAATTTATAAAATACTAAAACTATTTTATTATTGGTTAAGAATTAATCTCACAATAGTTTGTTGATAAATACAAATTTAGGCACTAGTGGTAATTTTTGTAAAACTAAAAATAAAAGATACTACAAAAAAGGAAATAAGAAAAGAAAAAGGCAAAACAAATAAAAGCAAAGGGGGCAAACACCCCCCTCGCTGGGCTTCGGCCCAGTTGTTCACAAGCCCAACTGGCCTAGCCGGCCGGCCCATCCACCCCACTCCCTCTCCATAACCCCCTACCCACTCCACCGGTCAACCCACCGACACCCCCACACTCTCCCGAAAATATCTCCCCTCTCTCCCTCGATTGGATCGGGATCGAGAGGAGGAGGCCGCCTCGCCGCGCATCACCGGAACCACGCCGCCACGACATCGTCACCACGCCGCCATCGTCTCCATCTCCTCCCCGAGCACCGTTGCCCCGAACCCTACAAACCGCCGTGAGGACCGCACCACC
>NC_057809.1:185597769-185630511 GCF_018294505.1 Triticum aestivum | reverse complement strand
GCCCGCTCCTGCCGCGCCCCTGCCGCCCGCGTCTGCCCGCCTCCTCTGCCGCTGCGCTGCTCACCCGCCTCGCGCCCCACCCGGTCGTGCTAGTCTGTCGCCGCACGCCTCTACAGCTTCCCATGCTCGCATCGCCACTGGCCACCGCCCCCACCCGCCGATGCCCGCCTGCCGCTGCGGCCTCGCCGTGCCGGCCATCCCCGTCCGCGCGTGAGCGATGCTGCCGCCTAGCTCCCCACCATCGCGGCCTCGGTCCCCTGAGCTCGAAAGCGAGCTCGGACCCGTGCTCCTGGGGCTCCAAGGGCCCCATAAGCAGACCCGCGCCGCTCGCCGTACCCCTTCCTCACGCACCGTCGCCCGCCTCGCTCGCTGCTACCGACCCCTGCAGCTCCTCCGCCAGTGGCAGGGCCCCGCCTCCGCACGCCACCCGCGCCGGCGGTCGCACCCCTACCGCCGTCGTCCGCTCCACTGGCCGGCCCTCCCCTACCTCGCCAGCTCCGGCTAGCCGCGCCGCCCCTTGCCGCGGCATGCTACTCCGGCCGGCCGGCCTTGCCCCCTCGTGCTGGGCGCTGGGTACGCCCCGCCCGGGGTCTGCAGCCCCGCTAACGCCAGCGCCCGTTAGGGCCCCCTCGGGCCTATGACATGCAAGCCACACGCCCCTGTTAAAAAAAGAAGTTAAAAAAATAAGATTAAAAAATATTAATAATAATAAATAATTAGTTAGTTAGTTAATTAATCAATTAATTAATTAACTTAATTAAAGTTTGCTTAATTAACCTAACCTGCTAATTAACTACCTAATCTTTAATTAGTTAGGTGAGTGTATGACAGGGGGACCCCACCCCTGTTGACTAGTCAACATTGATTGGTCAACTGGGTCCCTCTGGCCCACCTGTCAGTCTCTGGGTACACTTTTGTGTACACTATGCTGGGTGCGCCTAGCAATTTAGCAATTATTTTTCGAATTAAAAATAATTTCAGAAATTAATAAAATCTTTAGAAAGCCATATCTTTTAATCCGTAACTCGGATTAAATTATTTTTAACATGAAAGTTGCTCAGAATGACGAGACGAATCCGGATACGCAGCACGTTCGTCCGTCACGCATACCTAGCATAGTGAACACGTAACTTTCCCCCTCCGACCCATCTGTCCGAAAATGCGAAACACCGGGAATACTTTCCCGGATGTTTCCCCCTTTCACCGGTACCACCTCGTACCGCGTTAGGGTACACCTAGCATCACGCTTTGTCATGTCATGCATCGTCTTGCATTTGTTTGCATTATATTTATTGCTTCTTCCCCCTCTTCTCTCGCTAGACACCGAGACCGACACCGCTGCTACCCAGTTCGACTACGGTGTTGACGACCACTCTCTCTTGCCAGAGTAACCAGGCAAGCCCCCCCTTTGATCACCAGATATCGCCTACTCTTCTCTATACTGCTTGCATTAGAGTAGTGTAGCATGTTACTGCTTTCCATTATTCCTATCCTGATGCATATCCTGTCCTTGCTACTACAGTTGTTGCCATTACCTGATATCCTACTGCTTAGTATAGGATGCTAGTGTTCCATCAGTGGCCCTACACTCTTGTCCGTCTGCCATGCTATACTACTGGGCCGTGATCACTTCAGGAGGTGATCACGGACATATACTATATACTTTACACAGTTACATTACCTGTGGTATTGTTCGGAGTTGGGGGCTGAAGGGGCAGGTGGCTCCATCCCGGTAGAGGTGGGCCTGGGTTCCCGACGGCCCCGGACTGTTACTTTGTGGCGGAGCGACAGGGCAGGTTGAGACCACCTAGGAGAGAGGTGGGCCTGGCCCTAGTCGGTGTTCGCGGATACTTAACACGTTTAACGAGATCTTGGTATTTGATCTGAGTCTGGCTATTGGCCTATACGCACTAACCATCTACGCGGGGACAGTTATGGGCACTCGACGTCGTGGTATCAGCCGAAGCTTTCGTGACGTCAGCGAGCGAGTGGCGCGCGCCAGATTGGACCGTAAGTCTGCTCTTGTATTAAGGGGGCTAGTTCTGCTTCCGGCCGCGTACGCAACATGCAGGTGTGCAATGGTCGATGGGCCCAGACCCCTGCGCCATAGGATTTAGACCGGCGTGCTGACCTCTCTGTTGTGCCTAGGTAGGGCTGCGATGTGTTGATCTTCCGAGGCCGGGCATGACCCAGGAAAGTGTGTCCGGCCAAATGGGATCGAGCGTGTTGGGTTATGTGGTGCACCCCTGCAGGGAAGTTAATCTATTCGAATAGCCGTGATCTTCCGTAACAGGACGACTTGGAGTTGTACCTTGACCTTATGACAACTAGAACCGGATACTTAATAAAACACACCCTTCCAAGTGCCAGATACAACCGGTGATCGCTCTCTCACAGAGCGACGAGGGGAGGATCATCGGTTAGGATTATGCTATACGATGCTACTTGATGCTACTTGGTGAACTTACCATCTACTCTCTCCTACATGCTGCAAGATGGAGGTGGCCAGAAGCGTAGTCTTCGACAGGATTAGTTATCCCCCTCTTATTCTGGCATTCTGCAGTTAGTCCACATATGATACCCTTATTCCATTTGATACCCATGCATATGTAGTGTAGCTCCTTGCTTGCAAGTACTTTGGATGAGTACTCACGGTTGCTTTCTCCCCCTTTTTCCCCCTTTCCTTTCTTTCTGGTTGTCGCAACCAGATGCTGGAGTCCAGGAGCCAGACGCCATCGTTGATGATGACTACTACTACTCGGGAGGTGCCTACTACTACGTGCAGCCCGCTGACGGCGACCAGGAGTAGTTTAGGAGGATCCCAGGCAGGAGGCCTGCGCCTCTTTCGATCTGTATCCCAGTTTGTGTTAGCCTTCTTAAGGCAAACTTGGTTAACTTATGTCTGTATTCAGATATTGTTGCTTCCGCTGACTCGTCTATGATCGAGCTCTTGTATTCGAGCCTTCGAGGCCCCTGGCTTGTAATATGATGCTTGTATGACTTATTTTATTTGTAGAGTTGTGTTGTGATATCTTCCCGTGAGTCCCTGATCTTGATCGTACACGTTTGCGTGTATGATTAGTGTACGATTGAAACAGGGGCGCCACACCCTGCCTCACAGGGTCCACCGCTCTGGTGTCAGTCTCGTCAATACAGTCAAACACACTAGACGTCTTCTGTCTAGTATCACGAATGAAGGTATCATTGCCCACTTGCCTGTCAGGATCGCCTTTAGCTACCCAATGTTGATTTGGCCTCCTCTTCCTGTCCTTACGATCATGCTGATCCGGGCTCCTCGGAGATCTTGGCACATATTCCTGTCTAGGTAGCCGGACGTACCTACCACTGACCAGCTCTTTCTGCCTATATCTGTTGTGACCATCGAAGCCTTCATTGTCCCTCTCCTTCTGCTGCCTATATTGGTTGCGAAGTTCAGCCTATCTATATAACTATCGTTGCTTCAAGTCATTCCTCAGATCCTTCTCCCTCTTCTCCTCCAAATCATCACGCAGGTCCCGTCCCCTCTGCCCAGCTGGCTAGTGCCGATTTTTGCTAGGGTTGTTCACCTCATGTTCATCTTGCCTGATATTACCGCCAGTGCGGGAATCGGCCGATCCATAAAATTCCTTATTCAGATTCCTCTTCGCTGGTATGTCCCGAACGAACACACCACTTTTCCTTCCCTTGTCTCCCTTCCAGCTCATATGTCCATCAGTAGACTGTGCACTGTTGTAACTAGTGGCACTATGTGTGCCTCTAGAAGGCCCCTCCTTGAAAGAAGAGGATCTTCCCGGCGATGCCCGCAGCCACTCGCCCCACTGAAGATCTGATTGCACCGGGGGTAGGTATCCTTCCACCCCATGTACCAGCCAACTGCAGTCAAAACAAAAATGTGAGATCTTCTCATATTCCAAGTCATACCATACTCCCTTCATATCATCCTCCGACTCCTTCAGGTTAAAACCTCGCACCAGTGGACAGTTTGGTCCAAATTCTGAGTTGCGTTCCTTTTGCGAAACCGTCCTTCTCCACATCCACACGCACTGTTTTACCGATCCAATTACCCAGCGCCTCTCCAAAGGCTTTGCATCGCTGATCTAAAGGAAGTTCAGTGATACGAACCCAACACTCCACTGTATGAAAGACCATCTCCGATGGCCTTACCTTTCCTTCATAGTCCTTTAGCACCAGTACATTGAAATCGTATTGCCAAGGTTCGTTGTTTAAAGCATGCTTCCAGTCTCCCTCGCTGCCAAAGTGCACCTCAAACATGTTCTTCCCTATCTCTTTGAATTTTGCCTCACGATGCAGTCCCCATGCCTTGTACATGGCCTTCTCTAACCCCTTGAAATTCACAGCTCTAGGGGTGAAAGCCTTCCCTACCGCTGCCCACTTTGTCATTCTGGGGCGCTCCTGTCCAACCGCACTGAAGATAAACCCTGCATCTTCTTTCTCTGTTAAGACCAGGTCACCCATCCTTGCTACCAGGCGCGTTGCCTCCTCCGATCCCTTGCCCTCCACCAGTGACTTTGACGCGTTCCTGCTTTGCGAGCCTTGCGCCGCCCTCACGAAGGACGTCGTCGCCTCTCGTGGTGTGGTCGCCGCCTTTGGGGTCGAAGCTACCTTCGCTGCCGCCGCCGATCTAGTAGTCGCAGTACCACCACGTTTTGCTTTCTCCGCCATGGCTCCGCCACAGATCAATCAACACCGATCTGCTCATGCAAGGAAGCGTCATCGCCCCTTCACCAGCAACCAGAACCCTCACCACCACCGCACAGAAACCCTAACCCTAGCGCTTGATGCGATCGCCTCGCAATCGCCGCAGTCGCCTCTCCTGTTACCGCTTCGAGGTGGACCCGCGTGTTGGAGTTGCTATCTCGTGACAGGTGATTTGTTACAGCCAACAAAATCGGTTGTATCCCCCCCCCACCCCCGCAAAAGAATAATAAAAAAACGGTTGTATCCTACCGGATCCCTGACAAAAGAAAAACAACTATGATGTTCCTACCGCATGCACCTCGTAGGGTCCACCAAGAAAAGTATGCCAATCTTTTGGTGAAGCTCTTGCTCGCCCACGCCTTCGCCTACGCATCGGTGAAATTTACACGGAGGGACGCCCATGTCGTAGGACGAGCCAAATCCCTGGCATCAATCCAAACAACCACCAAATCTCATGGGCTAGCCAAAATTTTGGCATGGTCGGTTTTGGTAGTAATCCAAACAGCCCCGTAAGCTTTGTATCAATGGAGGAAAGAGGAATGAACTCATCATCCACTCACCCCCTTTGAAGAAGAAGGGTGGTTTATATAGTAGTCGTTTTTTTAGGTTTTTTGTTTCTTTTCGTTTTTTTGATTGTGTGCATCCGTCATGTCATTAGGACACTGCGTTGTTGCAGAGGCTAGGTGTAATTGGTATCTTTACGATATTAATATATACTCTTTATCGAAAAAATACACACAACCCAAAAAAATCAGACATAAGTTGAACACTCTGACTTGTCAGGTAGTCTGGGCTAGTTTCCCACCTAGTGTCTGGCCTTATCCAGAGCATGAGTGCACCGTGGGTCCGATGATTGTTCCAAGAACTGACCCAAGGTGCATCCCCTCTTTATAGTGTGGTGTACCTATGGAAATTCAATATAGCTCATACGTCTATATGTTCTCATTATCCTAACCCATGGTCTATCTTGGGATATGAGCTCCCACTGATATTTCCTTCCGTATTTTGGTTTTGGGTCAGTTCTTGGAATAGTCATCGGACCCACTCCTGCTCACCATTTATTGTGGGAATAGCGGTTTGCTGTTGTGTTGTTCATGCATTTAGGACAGCTTCCTTGCTATTATCTGGACCCGGGTGTGAGTTGGATGTCAAAGGGCAATTTTGCTTAGAGCATCTTCAACCATTGGCCCCTCAGAAGGCGCTAAAAATCGTTCATGGGGCGCACCGACGTAAATCACGTGCTGGGGACGTGATGCCCCCTAGTCGCTATCTCCTTCAGGGCCAGGCGCTGCCGGACCATTTCGTCGCGGAGGTAGTCGTCCCGCGCCCACCGTACGGTGTCCTCGTCGGAGAAGTCGTGCCGGCTATCTTCTCGTACTCCGCAGGGAGGCCGGGCTCCAGCTTCGGCCTGACGAGGACGAGGCGGCCAGAGGCGGGGGCGGAGTCATCGGTGCGGACGCCGGAGCTGCGGGTGCGCGCACTGACAAGCGTGTCCTGGGGCTCCGGTTTGACGGGACGGAGGTTGGGAGAGTCGGACGAGCAGCCGGACGAGGAGGAGGACGCCCCCGGGTCTATGCGCCTCGGCGTCCACGAGCTCCCACGTCGACGAGAGATGGACGGGGGAGCGGGGTACTCCAGCCTCAGCATGTTGCCGCCCTCGATGTACTCGAGGACGGCCTCCAGCGTGCGGCCGGGCACGCCCCACCATCGGCGCCGGCCTTCGGAGTTGAGCCTTCCGGAGGGCACGACGCCGTCGGTGGCCTCGAGCTGCTCGGCATTGCGGCGGTGGAAGTATGGCTCCCAGAGCGGGCTGTCGGGGACGTAGCGTGGACCTTCCCTCGCCGCCCGCGGCAGAGAGGTGCGGATACGCGCGATCCCCGCACGCCACGCTGCCCCAGTGGGCGGTGGTGGCACCGGGACCCTGCCGGCGTTGATCCTCCACGACCCGGGCACCCGCATGTCCGGCGGGACCGAGTACTCGGCCTCGAAGAGGAGCCGAGCTTCGTCCTCGTGAAGGTGGTGGCGGTCGAAGCCGTTCGTCGCCGCACCGTCGCCTGGGAAGCGCTCGACCATGCTTTGAACTGGAGACGGCGAGAGGAGAGGGAGGAAAGGGGGAGAAATGGCGTTGTGGCGGTGGAGACTCTGTGCGTGTCACCAGCGCGCTGGGGGTCAGCTTATATACGCGCGGCCGCCGCGTGTACGCGTGGCCGCCGCGTGTACGCGTGGCGGGCGAGGGGACGCGCGTCGTCCGGTCACTCCGCCGCCCGTGAGGCATCAATGAAGGAGGCTGATCGACGCGGCACCGCGCGACAGCTTTGGCATTGATTCGCCGCGGGAAACGAGACAATGAGGACGACGAAGCGGCGAGAAGAAAGACGAGTCGCTGGCAAGGAGGGCCCGTGGCTGTTTCGCGCCAAAAATGATTCGCCCGGCGCCCCCGAGCGTCCCCAGCGCGCCGGGTTCAGGTTGGGTCCGCCGGCACCAATTTCGGCCCGAGCCGGCGAAAAATGGGTCCTTGAAGACGCGACTGGGCCGATTTTTCAACGCCGGCGGCCAAAAAGTTGCCTGAGGGGCCTTGTTGGGGGTGCGGCTAGAAATGCTCTTAGCATGTTGCGAGCAACTTAAATTATATTAAGCCGGACCTGTTAAGATTCTTTTTAGGTGCAGCTTCGCCTAACATACTTTTGTACTCCATACACTTTGAAAAATGATTGTTTATACTAGTACTACTTACAAACAACCTAAAATACGGTGATAGTGTACATACTCCTTCCGTCTGTTGAAGAGTGTATATTTAGAAATTTTAGAACAAATTATGAAGTTGAGTAAAAAAATGCATTGGAAAGATGCAAGTCACCATTTCTTCCCTCTTTAATTACCCAACCCTCAATGATCTAAGTGCTTGTAGAAATTAAGAAGCCCATATGTAGATTGCTATTTGTCTTGATTACCGTGTGACGAGAGAGAAGTATTTTTTCTCACTTTAAAATGCATTGGGAAGATAGAAGTACACTCTTTTATGAACAAATTTTAAAGATAGATGTACACTCTTCACCGGACGAAGGAAGTATGTACAACTTAAAAATGATTGTTTATACACTTTGAAAAATGATTGTTTATACCCTTCGCTCATGCCCACATGCGAAACTCCCATCTAGGGTTTCCTTGCCTCTCGCCGGCGCCGCCGGTCCGCCTCATCTCCTATGGTCCTTGGACCATGGAGGCACGATGGATCCCGGTCCTTGCCAGCGGGAGGGCTTCGTTTTTAGATGATTTTTTGAGTTTTGTTAGGGTTTGTGACATGTTCAAGAAGACGAGGCGGCGGCGGCTTCTTGAAGATGAAATAAGGTCCTCCCCGTCTAGCCCATGTCGCGGTGATGTTTCAAGCATCGTCAGAAGGCGTGTGGAGGTTTGTCTCCGACTGATTCCGTGGGATCCGATCGGCGTTTGCCTTCGGTGGATCCGACTGGATCCGGTCTTCGTTCGTCTACGTTTGTGTGTCTGCAGGTTGGATCCTTCCGGTTTATGCTTCTCTTCATCGGCGGCGGTTGCTGTTCTGATGCGCTGGTCCTATGGGGCCTTAGCACGACGACTTTTCGACTGTCTACTATAATAATATTTGTCCGGCTCCGATGAGGAAGGGGCGATGATGACGACGCGCCTTCGAACCTGGATGTAAATTTTACTTCTAGTGTTCTTTGTACTATCTTGATAGTTAATGAATAGATCGGAAGTTTTCTCACAAAAAATACCTAAAAGACATGTTGTACAAATTTGTTCTATACACGTTCTTATGTCAAAAAAAAACTTGTACTGCATCCTGCTGCTACCGGCCGTCCTCGACAGATTCTTTACCCAACTCAATCTGGTTGGACCCTGCACAAGAATTCCGGATCCTTGGCACAAATCTCATCGAAAACCTCTATGGCCTTTCTCACATCATCTGCCTCGTCTCTACTGATCTGGCTACACAGATTGCTAAGAGATCAGTACAGGCTCCAACTTATAACCATCAAATCACAGTGAGATGAGGCATTAAGAAACAAAGCTGAATTCCCACTTCCAAAGAAAAATTGATGGAACCTGATAACATAGTACCGGTATAAGTAGACCACTTGACTGAGATCGATTCTAAATGTTCATTCAGAAATAGCCACAAGCAAAGGTCGAGCAGTGAGAATATTCTGGCACTTATTGTAAAATGAGCAAAAAAATCAAAGTAAAGCTATCTACAGAAAATGAGAAAAAAGAAGCATCATAACCTTTATTCTAAAATGAGCAAAACATCAGAGTAAGCTTATATAATTTGCAGTAATCTGCAAGGAAAATGTGGCATACAATGCTTAATTTGCAGGATCCAAAATTTACAAGCTACTTAATTTGCAGGATCCAAATTTTACAAGCTTATATAATCAGTGGGGAGAAAAGAGCAAAGATGTAATGACCTGCAGATAAGGGACGTTAAGCCTGGACCTATGATAGAACATTAGGCACAATGGTGTTTAGGCTTCAGCAGACCAAGTCAACTATAGGCATGCATTAGTCAGTGATGGTTATTAGGTTCACGTTCACCTCAACATCCATCTTAGGAGCAATCTTCTTACCAGCGGCCAGCGGGTCTGTTTGGACAGACATTGAGGCTTCCTCACCATGGAGCCCCAAGATCTCCAGAGCCTTGGTCCAGAATCCATACAGATGCGAACCGTCCGTGGAGTGGGCCATGACTCCAGTCGTCACACCCTGAGCCACGTGCGTCAGATGTACATACGTATTATCACTGTATTCCGGCGAGCCACCAATTTCCCCAGCTCGCACCCATTCGCATTAACTGCTGCTGCACAGTTCATCATGCTGCTACTTGCGGCCAGATAATATGAGCAAATGCCGATACGAGCCATATCGCTGCTCTCGATGTACCTACAACTCAAAAATGATAAATTATTGATGCGAATTTGGCATGTCGTTTTTTTTTTGTCCTTTAAGCTTGGGGTCGCAAACCTACAATATGTTGCACTTTCGTAGATGTGTAAACTCAAACATGCTCAAAACATAGTTAGCCGTCTAATCACTATTGTCATTAACACCAAAACTGTAACTAGGGGCGGATATCCTTTTAGTAACATCATGAGCTATCCATTTGCGTAATTTTGTGACCATATTTATCACTGTTGTCAACAAAACAAAAATAATATGACTCTGTGTCCAATCTCTTGAACTGAAATTCAGTGAAATGAACTTGCATAACCCTAGTTTTTACTAGATCGTCATAACCCTAGTTTTTATTAGATCTCCATAACCCTAGTTATGTATGTAGCATCACCACAAAGTTATTATGCCCCTTTTCAGTATAGCCCTCCAATGGCCTACAATTTGTAGGTTCACACCATCCAACAATGAACATCTTCAATTTTTCCATAATTAAAGAAGGCCGGTACATAGTGGCGCCGCCCAAATGTCTTCCAATGATTCGTCTCCTCCCTATTCACGCTCATGAACTCATACAACAACATAACATCATCAATGCTTCCCTAAGATATTTTTTTAATTCATCTCTCAAACCATTAATACAAGTGACGATTTGCTTTCAATTTGCTTCCTCACAATGAGATCTTCGAAATTAAGTTCAATTGATGTATTTTGACAACCTTTTTTTCGAAACTCGACATATTACTATCACTTACTTATCAGTTATAAACCACATAGTTGTCAGATAAAATTAACTTTGTAGTCAGGTTACTAAACGTCGATCTACATCAACATAACACTAGCTTCATGGTACTGGTATAAGTTGATGCCATTGTTAAGTGTTTTTAACACTTGAATACTCACTCTCTAGCTCTATGTAAGGTTGCAGAATGTCTAGAAACATAAGAAACTATTACCTGGTAACTTTACACAATCATCGTGGAAACTATTCAATGTTAAGATGGCAACTATGTTGGTATAATTTCGCAACTAGTGGCAACAAAAAAATACATTGGAACGTGCTAACATGGGATCTTGTTTAGAAGCCTCGTCAATACGAACTCAGCGATGAAGATGGATCATGAATCGAACTGACTTTTTATGAGATAAACCATTTTGAAAATGTGAATTTAGCAATGGAATGTGATGAATTGATGATGTGAGCATGAGGTGGAGTCAGAATGGCAAAGGGGAGAAACCCGTTGGGTATTACCATGTGATCCTTGTACTCGCCACACTTGTCCTTGTCCCTGCTCTTGGGCAAGTTTTCACCCATCCCCTTTACCGCCGGCTATATTTTTCCGTGGGGATTTTTCCCCATCCCTGTGAGTTGTGACAATATGCAAAATTAGTTAGCCTACAATGGGGAGCTTAGGGAGGTGGTCATGGTGTCGTGTCGCGCAAAGGCTAGTGGGGTCGGGTGATGAGTAGTTGACACAGAGCTCGGAATAACGCTGCCAGCGTGATATGCAGGACGGTCCAGGCACACGCGATGAACAACTGATGAGTAGTCAGAGCTTCGCTGCGCTTGAAACAACTGGGGAGGCATGAGATTGATGCCTCGATGGAGAATCTTGGGAAGGGTCTATCAATGGTGGGGTGAAGAATAGTGGAGCCCCATTTTAGTGGTGGCTAGCAAGCAGCGGTTTGCACCAATGCGGGTGGCTCGAGCCCTCAGTCTTGTGGAGAAGAAAGGCGGGGGGGGGGGAGATGATAGACATATAAGAGAGGGTTGGCAGCAGGTAGACTTTGTAAATGACCGAGAGAGAGGTTGGGTCGTGCTTCAAGTTGAGCTATGCTGCCACAACAATAATGCAGGGCCCACATGTTAGGTCACTACCATGGGCAGAGTCGGGATTGGGGCTCTGGAGGGGGAGAGGATGATGACCACACAATAGGTCTAACATCACACTATATCAACCAAATCCTAGATATTAACATATGTTTTGTTTTTAAAAAAGCTACATATGACGATCAGTGAGCTCTCCAAACAAATCAATAATGTTATCACTGATGAATTTGGCAACTATTTTCTTCCTAATTTAGGAAACATATAGTATTAAAACTTCTTATTTCTAATTTCAAAAGTGTGTCTTCACAAGTTTCATCACATGGATTCACAGCTAAAAGGGAACTTGTTATTTGTACCGTCCTCTTCTGTACGGCCCTGCCAAAGTGAACGTCTGCTTTTGTTGTTGATAATACGTATTGGCCCAACATGATGTGACGTATTGGCCCAACGTGACGTACGAGCACACCAATTGATCTTTGTAACACTGGCTTCTTGCTGCACGTTTATGTGGTTGACGCAAGTAAGGCTAGCTCCTCCTTTCTAATGCGTGTGTGTGCACTTGCATGGCCCATGCAATCTTCAACATCTTCATATTACTCTCTCCGTTCCTAAATATTTGTCCTTTTAGAGATTTTAAATGGACCACCACATACGGATGTATATAGACATATTTTAGAGTGTAGATTCACTCATTTTGCTTTGTATGTAGTCACTTGTTGAAATCTGTAGAAAGACAAATATTTAGAAACGGGGAAAGTATTTTGCAGATGCCTTCAAGAACTCTGCACAAGAAATAAAATGGTGTAGTATTTTTGTCCCTCATAATAAAATATAATATCATATAATGATTAATAGAAATTACCTGAAAAATGTGTCGTGTAATTTTTGTAGACATATCTATGCCCACATTATCTTCATTTAAATTTTTATTTTGAAATCATGCATTGATAATCTTTTCAACAGTGATGTTTCAAGAAGATAAAAGATAGATCAGACTTTCAGTTAATCCTACCTTATGCCTACTCTCTTTATTCTCAAAGCACCAAAAACTGTACACGGGGTTGAAACGAAAATAGGACATCATTTTCTACAGTTCACTCGTACTTGTAGTTTCCCACTGGAGATACAACAGACTCGCCGGACTTAGTGTCGACAAGATGATGAGGTCAAGGTGGTGGTCCCAAGCCCAATACATGGGTGAGTCCAGGAAGCGGCGCTACTGCCTATGTCGTTGATTGGCGACTCTTTTGCGGCGATTGCTGAGCTACAACCGATGGAAATGACCTAAATAGTGGTTAGTTGACAATGAAGGTCAGAGCAGCGGTTTCGAGTTTTGGTGTGACGATCATGCATTATGGATGTTTTTATAGTACAACGTGGACTGCAGGATGGCTGGCCCATGCAGCATTGCAGCTTGAATGATAGGCGAGGAAATTTGAGGCGGCAACCTTGAAACGGAGTGAAGGCAAGGCACTCAGGGTGTGGTAGGTTTTCGGACGTCCGGGCAGCAACTAGATGCTTAGGGTCCTCAGAATGTCGGATGTCGTGAATTTCAGAGTTCTGCGGGTGCACCCACACATCCACCTTTGTAAGGCAACCCAATTCCGCTCCTCGCTCTTTTCCAAAAAAAATGCACGTGAGAGAGGTCCGAAGGATCTAGAGCTACTTTACAATATATGAAGCATAGTTCAGCTAACCCAAATACCTAAAAGGCGGAAATTATAGAAAGGTCTAAGAACTTGGCAAGAAGGATCCCAAACACAGGATTGCAAGTGCAATGTGATCCTTCTCCTAGACGATGATCGTGTTCGATATCTCCCAATCAATCTCTCTGTGCGATTTCACAAGGGGCACAAGCGCACAAAGATCACTAAAAACAGAACACTTGTTCTAATCCTTCAATACTCAATTCATTAACGTTTCCGGGAAACTTCGGTAACAGGTATCCTAAAGTCAAAATGGTGATAAAGAAACCTTCAGGAATGTTTCTAATTTGCAACACTATTCCCATGTATTTATATCTAAGATTTTTTAATTTGAAATGTTATCGTTCTGGTAAAAGAAATGTTGACCTCCCAATAGATTGGTAATGAACTCGATTTATTGGCGCGGTGATTAGGTCCTATGAAAACGGATCCTCTAACATACTGCCGTCTGACATGGCGTCACTGATGTGTGGGCTCGGGTCCAGATGCAAGTGCACGTTAGGAGAGCTGTCCTATGTACCCGTCATTTGTCCTTAAAGTCATAAGTTCAATGATACTCAAACCCGTGACCATCCGAGACATGTCGATATTTAAAGCATCTCTGATTATATGTTCTATGAATGTTGCCACTGTATTTAACTATACATTTACCATTTAAATTCAAAAGTTTCAAAAAAAATTGGTTTTGTTTTGTGTGCGTGTGCGCGCACGCTTTGGCAAGGGGAATTCCCTTTGAAGCTAGCTACACGGCCACCGATTCGCATCAGGAGAGCATGGAGGACTGAGCATGATCAGAGAGCATGGAGGACTGAGCAATGAGCAACGGGAAGATGTGATCTCTTGGACAGAAAATGAAAAGGGATCCTACTCCACAAGCTTTGCCTACAATGCCCATTTCAAAAAGCTGCCAAACAATGGAATGAAATCGGTCATTTGGAAGGTGTGGGCTCCGGGCAAGATCAAAATCTTCTTCTGGCTGATTCATCACGATAGAGTTTGGTGTAACGACCGTCTGCAACGTCGACGATGGCCAAATCCATATTTCTGTCAGTTTTGTCTCAAAAACCTTGAGTCCTTCGTACATCTTTTCTGGAACTGCCCGTTCACACAAGCAACCTGGGCAAAGGTGGCAGAATGGAATGAATGTTCGTCGCTCGCCCCGCCTCTACAAGATCAGGGATGCACACCCTCGGCAGTTACGACCATTCTAAACGTAATAAGAGCAGAAAACAGGAGGGGCGTGAAGACTATGATCATGGCTACCACCTGGGCAATTTGGATGGAAAGAAATAATTGCACCTTCAGATCGAAGAAAGCTGTTTTGAAGGACGTCATCGATGCCATTCGACGCATGATGGAGCACTGGCGGCTTGCCGGAGCAAAATCATTTGAGCCCCCCTTTGGGGATCTGGATGTGAGATAACCGCTTACGGTTTTCTTTACTAGGAGCTGCAGGCCAAAGGCCCGTCCTCTGTTGTATCTCTTTCCTTATTTTCCCTCTGATCGCTTGATCAAACCTTGTCTTTCATATGCTCTTTTCTAAATCAATCAATGCCAGCCAAGCTGGATCTTTCAAAAAAAGATTCGCATCACAATTCACAACTCGACGTTCAACACTACTTCCGGTGGCCGTTCCAGCGGGGTGAACACGCTGCATCGGCAAATAGGGCACGTAGCGTGCGAGCGCAGCCACCGGTCGATGCACTCGGTGTGGAACACGTGCAAGCACACCGGCATCCGCCGCACCGCCTCCCCCTTCTCCACTTCGCCGAGGCACACCGCGCACTCGGCGGCGCCCCCCGGGTGCTCGTAGCTCGGGACGAGAGCGGTTCGCAGGTCGTCGCGCTCGCGCCCCATCACGGCCTGCTCAGGGTGGCGAAGCTGCAGCTCGTGCGACGACACCTCCGTCTCTCGGCCGTCCTGCTGTTCAAGATGGCGCGCTTCGGCGGACGCCGACGACAGCCACCGGGGCCAGGGCGGCCGCTTGAGCTCGGCGTAGAACTTGCAGCAGAGGATGAGGCTGACGGCGGTGCAGAACGCGGCGAACGCTGCGAACAAGATGGTGGCGCCGGAGTAGGGCCGCTTGACGAAGTGCACGATGGCGACCGGCGCGGTGACGAACCCGCTGGCGAAGATGGCGTGCGCGCACGTGAAGTCGCTGCACCAGTCGTAGCAGGAAGCGCGCCTCCCCTGGACGGACATGCGCCTCCCCTAGTACCGTACACTCCGCTTCAACTCTTGGATTGGTGTGAACTTAAACCGGGAGGAAAATAATTAACGTGTGAGAATCGACATAAATAGCAATTAAGCCGCTTCGACATCTCAGCGCGCGTCATTGTACTATGCGCGGCATAGCTGGCAGATGTAAACGATGAACTTCAGCACGTTAATTGACATTGTTAAGGTTGGATCTAGTGATGTCGTTACTGTTGTTTTGTAGGAGTATGCGTCTTGTAGTTGTAAAATGCGCGACTAGTTGTCACAAATGGAAATTTCGTTCACACTCCACGTCTTCCTTGCTTCGCTCCTTAGGAGCAACAAAAAGATACTCGCCTCTCCACCTCCCCCGTTGCATCGCGAGGCTCCTCTCTCCTCCACCCGGCTTCGATGGAGACACGGAGTCGGAGAAGGGGGTTTTCAAACCATCCAACCGACTTTTGTTGGGGGTAAACACGGATCTATGCTTAGACCACTGTGTGGTGGTGTTGATGGCCTCGTGTGGCATTTAATTGTAATGCCGGGAGTGGTTGTCACATGTGGAAATTTTGTTTAGACTCCACTAGGTCTTCCTTGTTTCGCTCCTGAGAAAAGAAAAAGGAAAAAGCTACTTGCCTCTCCACCTCCCCCATCGCATCGCCAGCCTCCCCTCTCCTCCACCTGGACTCGACGAATTCAGGGGAGGGGTGGCGCGGATCTAGGAGTACGTGTAGTTGTAGTCGTAATTTGGGGTTCTCCTTGTAGCTAGGATTGTCGAGTCATCCAGCACCCGAGCCATGGATGTGGTGGCAACGGTGCTCGGAAACAAACCTCCACCCAAGTCCATCTTCAATGTGGATGATGTTCTTTTTGCGGGCGGTGCTAGGTCTGGGAGGTACATCTTCGTCGCCTTGCTTCAAGGTGTTCGATCCTTTGTTCCTCTTGTTGGACTAGGTTTTCTGAACCTTCCGGTCGGTTTTGTTGGGGCTGGACGCAGATGTATGATTTGACCACCATGTGGTGATGATGATGGCCCAGTCGTGCGTTTAAGCTGCGGTGAGGTTCATTATGTGGCAGTGCAAAATGCACCTCCCTCTGGCTCGTGGTGCAACTACGACTCGTTCCATCACCTTCCTCCAGAATTCTATGTGCTTTGTCCAGCCAATCCCCCTCGCCCCAATATGTTGCATGGTGGACTCCATCTTGTGAGCAGATCCAACGCTCATGCGAGCTTGAGCAGCGAGGGCAGTGGCGGATTGGCTTCGTCTGCCTGGCTCCATGTTCAAGTTGATCCTAGTGTGAAGCGTCTGAGAGGTGTGGCCTTAGTGTCCACAGCGAGAGGAGGAGGAAGATCTCTTAATCTTCGGTGCTTTCCCTTCAATTTGACATGTTGTTCTTTTATTCTCACAAGTCCATATGCATCCTAAAAAGTAGTTGCCACAAAACTTCGACATCATATTACTACATATTAAAATAGTAACTCCATAAGATGAACAAAACTTGAACTTCATTTCATGTCAGAGTTCAACATTCCATATGAATCATGAGTCCATACAACTCATAGTTATACAACCCATAGTTCAATGTTTGGTTGTAACCAAAAGAATAAGTCCATACAACCCATAGTCAAACACCACACATGCAATCAATCTTCAATCTCCGGCTTCGGGAAATGTATGCTTCAAACACCTAGCAACCCACAACATCTTTCGAGCGTTCTCCAAAGCTTTGAACTTCGTTGCAATACAAGGATTTTCAACCAAATATGCATGGTAGATTAGTAATTAGCAATAAAATCCAAACCAACCCTAGGATTTATTTCATGTTCTCCTAACAACCCTTTATAGATATGTCATAGGTATTAAAAAAGGAAGAGCATTTGTGTTGCCCCATTGCTACGAAGTGTTGAAGGATGAAGAGAAATGGAAGAACCTTGATGTCCTAGAGGTGCCAAGAGTCAATTGCACAAAACTACCACATTTACGGCTAGGTTTGTAGAAAACCACCAAGTTGCTAATCCGTTGCAAAAATCACTGCTTTTTCACTAAACCTTTTGCAAAAAGCACTGATCATCCACATTGGCTCGTCTAAGCGTATTTATGACAGATGGGGCCAGATCGTCAGAGCTAACTTGGCAAAAAATTCACACACACACACACACACCTGAAATCTGAAAAGAAACGCAATCAACTCCTCCCGATGTTGGCCTCGTCCTTCCGCTCAGATCCGTCGTTGTTGAGCTGGGTTGCGACGGGATCCGTCGAGGGGAGGTGCTGCAGCCACGGCTCCTCCTCTGGCGAGGATGACACCATGGTGGCCCAGCTCCGACCGCTGTCGATTTGTGGACCTCTTCCTCTGGCACCGTCCACTCGTCGGCTCTACAGGGTGTCCCCTAGGGTGGGCGGCATCTCGCCCAGCGCGGGCACGGACGGGAAGGTCTCGTAGCCGGCCGGCGAGGCCCTGGCGCGGTGGCAGGCGACAATGTTGGAGAAGGAAGAGAGACAGCGGAATTGGAGAGGGAGAGGGGGCGGCGGTGGTGCCCGATGCACCGACGAACTGGCGGCAGCGAGCTGCGGGGAAGCCCGGGCGGAGCGGCGCGAGGCTAGATGGCGCGTGCAGACAGGGCGGCGGGGCTCTTCTGCGGGCCTGGAAGAGGCACCGGAGATGGGCGGAGCCGCCGGCGCCGGGAGCCGAAGCGCATGGAGGTTGGGCCCCATCCACGGCGCCGAGCGGCCACAACATCCCGACGGACGACAGGCAAAGTGCGCCGTCGTGGCTTCAAGGACGAGCTCCCGGCGGCCTCCTTTGGCTCCCCGTGCATTCCATCCAGAGAGACGACGGGATTTGATTGCGTTTTTATTTTTTGATCGAGGGGTCTGTATGTAAAGAGATTGGAGAAGAATCTTTTTTTTGCCAAGTCAGCTCTGACGATTTGGTCCCATATGTCATAAACACGCTTAGACGAGCCAAAGTAGATGATTAGTGCTTTTTGCAAGAGGTTTAGTGAAAAAGCAGTGGTTTTTGCAACGGATTAGTGACTTGGTGGTTTTCTGCAAACCTAGCCGCAAATGTAGTAGTTTTGTGCAATTGACTCGGGTGCCAAAGAAACGCAAAGAATGATTATTGGAATATGAGAAGTACTTGTTCTTCATGAACACATCTAACCTCGATGATAGACAAAAGAAGTACATCAATCTTTGTCGTGATCAAGTCTTGGTCCAAAAAAGATTGATGGGCATGGGATGCATGGGAGGCATGGGAGCTACCATCAGAGGCTTGGGAGGTATGAGAGCTACCATGGGAGGTATGGGAACAAGCATGTGAGCCCTGGGTGCCATGGGCGGCATGGTAGGCATGAGAACACCTACGGGAAGCATGGGTGCCTTGGGAGCTACCATGGGAGGCATGGGTTTTGAGTCTCTCATGAGAGGCATGGGAGCACCTCCGAATGACATGGGTGGACGCATGGCTTCCGGTGTGCCTCACATGCCTTCGCATGATGCCTTTGAAGATAGTGCCAAAACCGTCCGAGTTTTCAAGGATGAAGAGGAGGAAGAAGCGAATGAAGAAGAGGAGGAAGAATATGGGGCATGATTGTTGATGTTTCATTCGTTTGTGTGAACTTGTTTGTCATGAACTTGCTTGTGGTTTGGTGATTTTGAACTATGCCATGAATTTGAACTATGCTATGTTGCTTAACTCATGATTTTGCATATTTTTTAATGTTTGCGATCATCTTGTTTCGTACTGTAAAATTAGTATGTGGTGTTTCATATTTGCCAAGCGCAGGCTGGGCACGCGCTAGATTTTACCGCGCCTGGTGAAGCGCTACATCGGCGCGCTAAATTTTGCAGCGCCTGGAAAAGCAACCACCCTCCCCCGCGCGCTAAAACACTATTTCGACGCTGTAAAAAAAGTTTTGGCGTGTTACCCTATCGCGTGTCAGTTGGAGATGCTCTAAGGCATAAAAGAACTCATTTAAGCAAGTGTTTGGACATAATAAAGATACTCATTTCAACAAGTATTTTGGATAAATATACCCATTTCAAAAATATTTATCCATGAGAGAATTCACTTCAGCCGATATTTGTTATACCAAAACCAGTTAAGCAAACAATGAAAAAAATTAATGGCAATAAAATGGATGCCTTAGTATGGTTTGTGTAATGCTCCAAACAAAGAACAATCACAGTCTTTTATCCATACGCATCAAATTACTTTAGTTTTATTAGAGCATCTACAGTCGGGCACCTCTGTTGGGGAACGTTGCAGAAAACAAAAATTTTCCTACTCGTTTCACCAAGATCATCTAGGAGTTCATCTAGCAACGAGTCATTGGATGCATCTACGTACCTTGTAGATCGCGAGCGGAAGCGTTCAAAGAACGGGGATGATGTAGTCGAACACGACGTGATCCAAATCACCGATGACCAGCGCCGAACGGACGGCACCTCCGCGTTCAACACACGTACGGAACAGCCACGTCTCCTCCTTCTTGATCCAGCAAGGGAGGGAGGAGAGGTTGAGGGAGATGGCACCAGCAGCAGCACGACGGCGTGGTGTTGATGGAGCTGCAGTACTCCGGCAGAGCTTCGCTAAGCACTATGGAGTTGGAGGAGGTGTTGGGGAGGGAGAAGGAGGCAACCTAAGGCCAAGGACTCAAGGTATGAGGTCCCTCCTCTCCCCCACTATATATAGGGGTGCCAAGGGGGGGTGGTGCGCAGCCTAGGAGATCCAATCTCCTATGGCCGGCGGCCAAGGGGAGGTTTCCCTCCCCCCCAAGGCACCTAGGAGGTGCCTTAACCCCCTAGGACTCTTTCCCCTTGGAAACCCTAGGCGCATGGGCTTAGTGGGGCTGGTGCCCTTGGCCCATGTAGGCCAAGGTGCACCCCCTACAGCCCATGTGGCCCCCGGGGATGGGTGGCCCCACCCGGTGGGCCCCCGGGACCCCTCCGGTGGTCCCGGTACAATACCGATAACCCCGAAACTTGTCCCGATGCCCGAAACAGGACTTCCCATATATAAATCTTTACCTCCGGACCATTCCGGAACTCCTCGTGACGTCCGGGATCTCATCCGGGACTCCGAACAACATTCGGGTTACTGCATATACATATCCCTACAACCCTAGCGTAACCGAACCTTAAGTGTGTAGACCCTACGGGTTCGAGAGACAAGCAGACATGACCGAGACGACTCTCCGGTCAATAACCAACAGCGGGATCTGGATACCCATGTTGGCTCCCACATGCTCCACGATGATCTCATCGGATGAACCACGATGTCGAGGATTCTATCAACCCCGTATGCTATTCCCTTTGTCTATCGATATGTTACTTGCCCGAGATTCGATCGTTGGTATCCCAATACCTCGTTCAATCTCGTTACCGGCAAGTCACTTTACTCGTACCGTAATGCATGATCCCGTGACCAGACACTTGGTCACTCTGAGCTCATTATGATGATGCATTACCGAGTGGGCCCAGTGATACCTCTCCGTCATACGGAGTGACAAATCCCAGTCTTGATCCATGTCACCCAACAGACACTTTCGGAGATACCCGTAGTCTACCTTTATAGTCACCCAGTTACGTTGTGACGTTTGGCATACCCAAAGCACTCCTACGGTATCCGGGAGTTACACGATCTCATGGTCTAAGGAAAATATACTTTGACATTGGAAAACTCTAGCAAACGAACTATACGATCTTGTGCTATGTTTAGGATTGGGTCTTGTCCATCACATCATTCTCCCAATGATGTGATCTCGTTATCAATGACATCCAGTGTCCATAGTCAGGAAACCATGACTATCTGTTGATCAATGAGCTAGTCAACTAGAGGCTCACTAGGGACATGTTGGTGTCTGTTATTCACACATGTATTACGATTTCCGGATAACACAATTATAGCATGAATAAAGACAATTATCATGAACAAGGAAATATAATAATAATGCTTTTATTATTGCCTCTAGGGCATATTTCCAACAGTCTCCCACTTGCACTAGAGTCAATAATCTAGTTACATTGTGATGAATCGAACACCCATGGAATTCTGGTGTTGATCATGTTTTGCTCTAGGGAGAGGTTTAGTCAACGGATCTGCTATATTCAGGTCCATATGTACTTTACAAATCTCTATGTCTCCATCTTGAACATTTTCACGAATGGAGTTGAAGCGACGCTTGATGTGCCTTGTCTTCTTGTGAAACCTGGGCTCCTTGGCAAGTGCAATAGCTCCAGTGTTATCACAGAAGAGCTTGATCGGCCCCGACGCATTGGGTATGACTCCTAGGTCGGTGATGAACTCCTTCACCCATATTGCTTCATGTGCTGCCTCCGAGGCTGCCATGTACTCCGCTTCACATGTAGATCCCGCCACGACGCTTTGCTTGCAACTGCACCAGCTTACTGCCCCACCATTCAAAATATACACGTATCCGGTTTGTGACTTAGAGTCATCCAGATCTGTGTCGAAGCTAGCGTAGACGTAACCCTTTACGACGAGCTCTTCGTCACCTCCATAAACGAGAAACATTTCCTTAGTCCTTTTCAGGTACTTCAGGATATTCTTGACCGCTGTCCAGTGTTCCTTGCCGGGATTACTTTGGTACCTTCCTACCAAACTGACGGCAAGGTTAACATCAGGTCTGGTACACAGCATGGCATACATAATAGAACCTATGGCTGAGGCATAGGGGATGACGCTCATCTCTTCTATATCTTCTGCCGTGGTCGGACATTGAGCTGAGCTCAATTTCACACCTTGTAACACAGGCAAGAACCCTTTCTTGGATTGATCCATATTGAACTTTTTCAATATCTTATCAAGGTATGTGCTTTGTGAAAGACCTATGAGGCGTCTTGATCTATCTCTATAGATTTTGATGCCTAATATATAAGCAGCTTCTCCAAGGTCCTTCATTGAAAAACTTTTATTCAAGTAGGCCTTGATGCTGTCCAAGAGTTCTATATCATTTCCCATCAAAAGTATGTCATCTACATATAGTATGAGAAATGCTATAGAGCTCCCACTCACTTTCTTGTAAACACAGGCTTCTCCATAAGTCTGTGTAAACCCAAACGCTTTGATCATCTCATCAAAACGAATGTTCCAACTCCGAGATGCTTGCACCAGCCCATAAATCGAGCGTTGGAGCTTGCACACTTTGTCAGCATTCTTAGGATCGACAAAACCTTCCGGCTGCATCATATACAATTCTTCCTTAAGGAAACCATTAAGGAATGCCGTTTTGACGTCCATTTGCCAAATTTCATAATCATAAAATGCGGCAATTGCTAACATGATTCGGACGGACTTCAGCTTCGCTACCGGTGAGAAAGTCTCATCGTAGTCAACCCCTTGAACTTGTCGATAACCCTTAGCGACAAGCCGAGCTTTATAGATGGTCACATTACCATCCGCGTCTGTCTTCTTCTTAAAGATCCATTTATTTTCTATGGCTCGCCGTTCTACGGGCAAGTCAGTCAAAGTCCATACTTCGTTTTCATACATGGATCCTATCTCGGATTTCATGGCTTCTAGCCATTTGTCGGAATCCGGACCCGCCATCGCTTCTTCATAGTTCGAAGGTTCACCGTTGTCTAACAACATGATTTCCAAGACAGGGTTGCCGTACCACTCTGGTGCGGAACGTGTCCTTGTGAACCTTCGAATTTCAGTAGGAGCTTGATCAGAAGTATCTTGATCATTATCATTAACTTCCTCTCTAGTCGGTGCGGGCACCTCAGGAACATTTTCTTGAGTTGCACCATTTCCCGGTTCAAGAGGTAATACTTCATCAAGCTCTACTTTCCTCCCACTTACTTCTTTCGAGAGAAACTCTTTCTCCAGAAAGGACCCATTCTTGGCAACAAAGATCTTGCCTTCGGATCTGAGGTAGAAGGTGTACCCAATAGTTTCTTTAGGGTATCCTATGAAGACGCATTTTTCCGATTTGGGTTCGAGCTTTTCAGGTTGAAGTTTCTTGACATAAGCATCGCATCCCCAAACTTTTAGAAACGACAGCTTAGGTTTCTTCCCAAACCATAATTCATACGGTGTCGTCTCAACGGATTTCGACGGAGCCCTATTTAAAGTGAATGCGGCAGTCTCTAAAGCATAGCCCCAAAAAGAAAGCGGTAAATCGGTAAGAGACATCATAGATCGCACCATATCTAACAGAGTGCGATTACGACGTTCGGACACACCATTACGCTGAGGTGTTCCAGGCGGCGTGAGTTGTGAAATTATTCCACATTTTCTTAAGTGTGCCCCAAACTCGTGACTCAAGTATTCTCCTCCACGATCTGATCGTAGAAACTTGATTTTCCTGTCACGTTGATTTTCAACCTCACTCTGAAATTCCTTGAACTTTTCAAAGGTCTTAGACTTGTGTTTCATTAAGTAGACATACCCATATCTACTCAAGTCATCAGTGAGGGTGAGAACATAACGATAGCCACCGCGAGCCTCAACACTCATTGGACCGCACACATCAGTATGTATGATTTCCAATAAGTTGGTTGCTCTCTCCATTGTTCCTGAGAATGGAGTCTTGGTCATTTTACCCATGAGGCATGGTTCGCACGTGTCAAATGATTCGTAATCAAGAGACTCTAAAAGTCCATCAGCATGGAGCTTCTTCATGCGTTTGACACCTATGTGACCAAGGCGGCAGTGCCACAAGTATGTGGGACTATCATTATCAATTTTACTTCTTTTGGTACTCACATTATGAATATGTGTAGCATCACGTTCGAGATTCATAAGGAATAAACCATTCACCATAGGAGCATGACCATAAAACATATCTCTCATAAAAATGGAACAACCATTATTCTCAGATTTAAAAGAGTAGCCATCTCGAATCAAACGAGATCCCGATACAATGTTCATGCTCAAAGCTGGCACTAAATAACAATTATTAAGGTTTAAAACTAATCCCGAAGGGAGATGCAGAGGTAGCGTGCCGACGGCGATCACATTGACCTTGGAACCATTCCCGACGCGCATCGTCACCTCGTCCTTTGCTAGTTTCCGCTTATTCCGCAGCCCCTGCTTTGAGTTACAAATGTGAGCAACTGCACCGGTATCAAATACCCAGGAGCTACTACGGGCACTAGTAAGGTACACATCAATTACATGTATATCACATATACCTTTTGTTTTGCCGGCCTTCTTATCCGCTAAGTACTTAGGGCAGTTCCGCTTCCAGTGACCGCTTCCCTTGCAATAAAAGCACTCAGTCTCGGGCTTGGGTCCATTCTTTGGCTTCTTCCCAGCAGCTTGCTTGCCGGGCGCGGCAACCTCCTTGCCGTCCTTCTTGAAGTTCTTTTTACCCTTGCCTTTCTTGAACTTAGTGGTTTTATTGACCATCAACACTTGATGTTCCTTTCTGACTTCTACCTCTGCTGATTTTAGCATAGCAAATACTTCAGGAATGGTCTTTTCCATCCCCTGCATATTGAAGTTCATCACAAAGCTCTTGTAGCTTGGTGGAAGCGACTGGAGGATTCTGTCAATGACCGCATCATCCGGGAGATTAACTCCCAGCTGAGTCAAGCGGTTATGCAACCCAGACATAGTGAGTATGTGCTCACTGACAGAACTGTTTTCCTCCATCTTACAGCTAAAGAATTTGTCGGAGACTTCATATCTCTCGACCCGGGCATGAGCTTGGAAAACCATTTTCAGCTCTTCGAACATCTCATATGCTCCATGTCTCTCAAAACGCTTTTGGAGTCCCGGCTCTAGGCTGTAAAGCATGCCGCACTGAACGAGGGAGTAGTCATCGAAACGTGCCTGCCAAGCGTTCATAACATCTTGTTCTGCAGGGAGAACGGGTGCGTCACCAAGCGGTGCTTGTAGGACATAATCTTTCTTGGCAGCTATGAGGATGATCCTCAGGTTCCGGACCCAGTCCGTATAGTTGCTGCCATCGTCTTTCAGCTTAGTTTTCTCTAGGAACGCGTTGAAGTTGAGGACTACGTTGGCCATTTGATCTACAAGACATATTGCAATGTATTTAGACTAAGTTCATGATAATTAAGTTCAACTAATCAAATTATTAGTGAACTCCCACTTAGATTAGACATCCCTCTGGTCATCTAAGTATTACATGATCCGAGTTAAACTAGACCGTGTCCGATCATCACGTGAGACGGACTAGTCAACATCGGTGAACATCTTCATGTTGATCGTATCTTCTATACGACTCATGCTCGACCTTTCGGTCTTCTGTGTTCCGAGGCCATGTCTGTACATGCTAGGCTCGTCAAGTCAACCTAAGTGTTTGCATGTGTAAATCTGTCTTACACCCGTTGTATGTGAACGTCTGAATAAAACACCCGATCATCACGTGGTGTTTTGAAACAGCGAACTGTCGCAACGGTGCACAGTTAGGGGGAACACTTCTTGAAATTATTGTGAGGGATCATCTTATTTACTACCGTCGTTCTAAGTAAACAAGATGCAAAACATGATAAACATCACATGCAATCAAACAATAAACATGACATGATATGGCCAATATCACATAGCTCCTTTGATCTCCATCTTGGGGCTCCATGATCATCTTGTCACCGGCTTGACACCATGATCTCCATCATCATGATCTCCATCATCGTGTCTCCATGAAGTTGCTCGCCAACTATTACTTCTACTACTATGGCTAACGCGTTTAGCAATAAAGTAAAGTAATTTACATGGCGTTTCTTGATGACACGCAGGTCATATAAAAGAATAAAGACAACTCCTATGGCTCCTGCCGGTTGTCATACTCATCGACATGCAAGTCGTGAATCCTATTACAATAGCATGAACATCTCATACATCACATATAGATCATTCATCATTCATCACAACTTTGGCCATATCATATCACAAACCACTTGCTGCAAAAACAAGTTAGACGTCCTCTAATTGTTGTTGCAAGTTTTACGTGGCTGAATTAGGGTTCTAGCAAGAACGTCTTCTTACCTACGTTAAAGCCACAACGTGATTTGTCAACTTCTATTTACCCTTCATAAGGACCCTGTTCATCGATTCCGCTCCAACTAAAGTAGGAGAGACAGACACCCGCCAGCCACCTTATGCAACTAGTGCATGTTAGTCGGTGGAACCGGTCTCACGTAAGCGTACGTGTAAGGTTGGTCCGGGCCGCTTCATCCCACAATACCGCTGAAGCAAGAAAGGACTAGTAACGGCAAGAAAGTTGACAAATCTACGCCCACAACAAATTGTGTTCTACTCGCGCAAGAAGAACTACGCATAGACCTAGCTCATGATGCCACTGTTGAGGAACGTTGCAGAAAACAAAAATTTTCCTACTCGTTTCACCAAGATCATCTAGGAGTTCATCTAGCAACGAGTCATTGGATGCATCTACGTACCTTGTAGATCGCGAGCGGAAGCGTTCAAAGAACGGGGATGATGTAGTCGAACACGACGTGATCCAAATCACCGATGACCAGCGCCGAACGGACGGCACCTCCGCGTTCAACACACGTACGGAACAGCCACGTCTCCTCCTTCTTGATCCAGCAAGGGAGGGAGGAGAGGTTGAGGGAGATGGCACCAGCAGCAGCACGACGGCGTGGTGTTGATGGAGCTGCAGTACTCCGGCAGAGCTTCGCTAAGCACTATGGAGTTGGAGGAGGTGTTGGGGAGGGAGAAGGAGGCAACCTAAGGCCAAGGACTCAAGGTATGAGGTCCCTCCTCTCCCCCACTATATATAGGGGTGCCAAGGGGGGGTGGTGCGCAGCCTAGGAGATCCAATCTCCTATGGCCGGCGGCCAAGGGGAGGTTTCCCTCCCCCCCAAGGCACCTAGGAGGTGCCTTAACCCCCTAGGACTCTTTCCCCTTGGAAACCCTAGGCGCATGGGCTTAGTGGGGCTGGTGCCCTTGGCCCATGTAGGCCAAGGCGCACCCCCTACAGCCCATGTGGCCCCCGGGGATGGGTGGCCCCACCCGGTGGGCCCCCGGGACCCCTCCGGTGGTCCCGGTACAATACCGATAACCCCGAAACTTGTCCCGATGCCCGAAACAGGACTTCCCATATATAAATCTTTACCTCCGGACCATTCCGGAACTCCTCGTGACGTCCGGGATCTCATCCGGGACTCCGAACAACATTCGGGTTACTGCATATACATATCCCTACAACCCTAGCGTAACCGAACCTTAAGTGTGTAGACCCTACGGGTTCGAGAGACAAGCAGACATGACCGAGACGACTCTCCGGTCAATAACCAACAGCGGGATCTGGATACCCATGTTGGCTCCCACATGCTCCACGATGATCTCATCGGATGAACCACGATGTCGAGGATTCTATCAACCCCGTATGCTATTCCCTTTGTCTATCGATATGTTACTTGCCCGAGATTCGATCGTCGGTATCCCAATACCTCGTTCAATCTCGTTACCGGCAAGTCACTTTACTCGTACCGTAATGCATGATCCCGTGACCACACACTTGGTCACTCTGAGCTCATTATGATGATGCATTACCGAGTGGGCCCAGTGATACCTCTCCGTCATACGGAGTGACAAATCCCAGTCTTGATCCATGTCACCCAACAGACACTTTCGGAGATACCCGTAGTCTACCTTTATAGTCACCCAGTTACGTTGTGACGTTTGGCATACCCAAAGCACTCCTACGGTATCCGGGAGTTACACGATCTCATGGTCTAAGGAAAAGATACTTTGACATTGCAAAACTCTAGCAAACGAACTATACGATCTTGTGCTATGTTTAGGATTGGGTCTCGTCCATCACATCATTCTCCCAATGATGTGATCTCGTTATCAATGACATCCAGTGTCCATAGTCAGGAAACCATGACTATCTGTTGATCAACGAGCTAGTCAACTAGAGGCTCACTAGGGACATGTTGGTGTCTGTTATTCACACATGCATTACGATTTCCGGATAACACAATTATAGCATGAATAAAGACAATTATCATGAACAAGGAAATATAATAATAATGCTTTTATTATTGCCTCTAGGGCATATTTCCAACAACCTCAAACCCGTATCATACGCGTGAGTGGGCCGCCCGGTCACTATCCGCTCATGAAATTTCGACCAAATGGACGCCTCAAACAGGCCTCAAACGCCCCGGTTGACCGGCACACCTTATATCCAGCCGAAATATCGAACGAATATGGACACGCCCGCCACGTCGGACCTGACAGTCCGACCACACCGCAAATTGCACCAAATCCACCCCCCAGACCATCATGCAACTACACCGTCAACGACCGACACTAGAACATGGTGTTGGAGAACGTAGTATTTCAAAAAAAAAATCTATGATCACGCAAGATATATCTAGGGATGCATAGCAACGAGAGGGGAGAGTGTGTCCACGTACCCTCGTAGATCGAAAGCGAAAGCATTAAGTAACGCGGTTGATGTAGTCGAACGTCTTCGCGACCCAACCGATCAAGTACCGAACGCACATCACCTCCGCGATCTGCACACGTTCAGCTCGGTGATGTCCCTCGAACTCCAGATCCAGCTGAGGCCGAGGGAGAGTTTCATCAGCATGACGGCGTGTTGACGGTGATGATGAAGTTACCGACGCAGGGCTTCGCCTAAGCACTACGATAATATGACTGAGGTGAAAATCTGTGGAGGGGGCACCGCACACGGCTAAGAGATCAACTTGTGTGTCTATGGGGTGCCCCCCTCCCCCGTATATAAAGAAGGGGAGGAGGGGAGGGCCGGCCTCCTATGGCGCGCCTCAAGGGGGAGATTCCTACTCCTAGTAGGAGTAGGTTTCCCCCCTTCCCTAGTTGGAGTAGGAGAATTAGGAAGAGGGAGAGGGAGAGAAGGAAAGGGGGGCCGGCCCCCCTCCCAATTCGGATTGGGCTTGGGGGGGCGCGCCTCCCACTTGGCCGCCTCCTCCTTTCTCCCACCATGGCCCATTAAGGCCCATTAACTCCTCGGGGGTTCTGCTAACCCCTGGTACTCCGGAAAATGCCCGTACCTATCCGAAACCTTTCCGATGTTCAAACATAGCCTTCCAATATATCAATCTTTATGTCTCGACCATTTGAAGACTCCTCGTCATGTTCGTGATCATATCCGGGACTCTGAACTATCTTCGGTACATCGAATCACATAACTCATAATACATATCATCATCGAACGTTAAGCGTGCGGACCCTACGGGTTCGAGAACTATGTAGACATGACCGAGACTCATCTCCGGTCAATAACCAATAGCGGAACCTGGATGCTCATATTGATTCCTACATACTCTACGAAGATCTTTACCGGTCAAACCGCATGACAACATACGTTTGTTCCCTTTGTCATCGGTATGTTACTTCCCGAGATTCGATCGTCGATATCATCATACCTAGTTCAATCTCGTTACCGGCAAGTTTCTTTACTCGTTCCGTAATGCAACATCCCGCAACTATCTCATTAGTCACGTTACTTGCAAGGCTTATAGTGATGTGCATTACCGAGAGGGCCTAGAGATACCTATCCGACAATTAGAGTGACAAATCCTAATCTCGATCTATGCCAACTCAACAAACACCATCGGAGACACCTGTAGAGCATCTTTATAATCACTCAGTTACGTTGTGACGTTTGATAGCACACTAAGTGTTCCTCCGGTATTCGGGAGTTACATAATCTTATAGTCATAGGAACATGTATAAGTTATGGAGAAAGCAATGTCAATAAACTAAACGATCATAGTGCTAAGCTAACGAATGGGTCAAGTCAATCACATCATTCTCTAATGATGTGATATCGTTCATCAAATGACAACTCATGTCTATGGTTAGGAAACTTAACCATCTTTGATTAACGAGATAGTCAATGTAGAGGCATACTAGTGACACTCTGTTTGTCAATGTATTCACATATGTAACAAGTTTCCGGTTAATACAATTCTAGCATGAATAATAAACATTTATCATGCTATAAGGAAATATAAATAACAACTTTATTATTGCCTCTAGGGCATATTTCCTTCACATGGGATATTATCTTACGGATGGTATATATCCTTAGTGGGCGACGTTTGTGAAAACCGTATCCGAACCGCATGGCAATAAACAGAGGCGCTTTGCAACAATGCAGGAAGCGACTAGGAAGGATGTGGAGAAGGCATTTGGTGTGCTTCAAGCTCGTTGGGGAATTGTGTGTGGCACTGCAATGGTGTGGGAATAGGGAACTTTGTGCCAGCTGGTGACATGTGTTATTCTGCATATTATAATTGTCGAGGATGAGGGTGATGGTGTAGGCCAGACCAATTAGTTTGAAGCATCTGGAGAACAAGTTGAAATCCCGAAAGACCAAGATGCAACTCAGCCGATGAACTTTCTGTGGATGCATCAAAATTTTCGAGATCATCAAATGCACGCGCAACTACTTAATGATCTTGTGAAGCATACGTGAACCCACAATAGAAACCGAAGAGCTAATGTTTGAGTTGTGCATTTAAAATAAATTTTATGTAAACACTATTTATGTTCGGTACCAACATTTATTATTTACGTGCGACATCAACTTGTATGATCAACGTGTATGGATTTAAGAATCCGAATGTGAGATATGTGGATGTCGAAAACGAAATATAAGGGTCCATTCAGATGCGTTCGCAAACGTGTCCGGGTGTTTCGGCGCACGTATAGAGGTCGAATTTGTGAAGTCGGCTATAGATGCAATTACTTTCACACGTGCTACGCGTTTGGAAGTCTCAAATGCGTACACCGATACACACTGGATACACAGAGTTTGGCACGTCAAATACGTATACGCCAAGTGCTTTTATCTTGCCATGATTTATTAATACCAAGGAGTATATATATTACTCATAACGAACAACGAATGAACAAATGAAATACTGTATACACTACAGGGTTCCTTCCAGAAAAACATAGGAGTATATAAGATGAACCAGCTGCCCCGTCACTGTCTGACCACTGGGAACAGGCACCCGTAGACCTGCACAAAACAATTTTACAGTGAGTCAAAAATGCGGTGAACAGTAGTTCAAAAAAAATGCGGTGAACATGAAATAGTACAGCGTCGCGTCAAACTGTACACAACGCCGGCGTCAAACTGTGTAGGTACACGCGTACGTACCTTGGACAGGAAGGATTTCTTGGGCTTCCTTCGCGGGTGGCCCCACGTGGGCGCCACCCGGTCCGGCGAGAGCTGCCGCTTCGCGACCGGCGGCACGTCCGGCGCGGCGGCCTTGGCGACCTCCCGGTGCCGCTTCACCTTCTCGAACTGCACCGTGAAGCCCTGCGCCGCCGCGTTCGCGTTCTGCTCGTCCCAAACGCCGAACTTGGGCACGGCCGACGGGGCCTTGGCGGCACGGGCCTGCGGTGGCGCGCCCTGGCCCGGGCGCCGCTCGTTCGCCGGCGGGGACGCGGCGACCCTCGGCGCCGGTGCCGCTTGCTGGTGGTGCCTCGGCACCGGGGCGGCGTACGCGGCGGCGGCCTGCTGCTGCTGCTGCTGGGGCTGGTGGTAGCTGCCGCCGTTGTTGCCGTACCGCGGCTGGTACGGCCTGGGCGGCGAGAACTTGCTGGCGCGGCTGCTGACCTCGGACGCGGCGCTGCTGCCGTTGCTCCCGTTCCGCCGGTGGTAGCCCCCGTGGCCGTGCTGCGGGGGGTAGTGCTGCGCCGGCGACGGGTGGCCGTGGCCGTGCGAGCTCGGCGGGCGCGATGGCACGTTACCGCCGAGGTGGTCGTAATGCTGCGCCGGCGTCTGGTGCCCGTGCGAGCTGGGCGGGCGCAAGGGCACGTTCCGGCTGAGGTTCTCGTAGTACTCATACGGGTCGAACTCTTGGTCGTCGTGCCCCCTGGGCGCTGGCGCCGGCGCCGCCGTGCCCGGCACGGGCGCGGCCTTGTTCTCGCGCACCTTCTCGAAGAAGACGGTGTAGCCGATGTTCTCGGCGTCCCAAGAGCCGAACTTGGGAACCACCGGCCCTTTCCCCTGCACACGCACCACGCCAAATCTTTAAAACGCGACATATAATTTCGGTTTTGCTATTTTTCATCCGGCTGAATTCAATTGGCTTTCATCCGTTTTTTTAGCCGTGCGATCTATGTGCCGTGATTCGTGTTTTTTTTGTCCCACTGTTGCCATTTTTTCTTATCAGGCCCGCTTAATTTCCTGGAGACCCGATACGCTTCCTTTGCTGTCGCCCGCAAATCGCCCGCATAGTTGGGTTCCTCCTCCTCGTTTCCCCTTCTCATTTCACAGACGCAACTAGTAGAACAGAGTGAGGGAGAGACAGTCATGGCGATTTGGAGCTCTCCTCGCCGCCCGATACAGTACAGTGGTGGTCCGGCGTCTGGCTGCCCCGCCCCCTCCGT